>NC_134468.1:59716084-59861084 GCF_964194025.1 Convolutriloba macropyga
GACCCCCCCCCCCCACTATTGTCCCCCCACCGCCCTGTTGCCCCCCACCCCCCCCCACCCGACTGTCGCCACCCCCATCGGCACCCCCGTGCACCCTCCCCCCCCCCCCCCCCCACCACCCGTGGCTAGCTACTGACGAACAACCGCTAGCTAAAAACGCAAATTTATACTAATTTTCACAATTTTTTTCAAGATTTTTGAAAATTTTTGTCAGTTTTTTAAGTTTTTTCAGCCCTAGGTGTCAAGGAATCCACTCTAGGATTTGATAATAGGTTATTGAATAATTTCTAGCGGTAATAGAATGGTTTCAACATTTCAACACTGCGAATTTTTTGCATTTTTTTGATAAATTTTGCAAATTTTTTCAATGTTTTTGAAAGTTTTTGTCGTTTTTTAGGTTTATCCAGCCTCAAGAGCCAAGGAACTTCCTCGATGGTTTAATAATAGGTTACTATGTAGTTTCTAGAAATAATGGAATCATTTTCAAGATTTAAACATCACGAATTTTAGTATTTTTAAAATTTTTTGACATATATTTTCATTATTTAAGATTTTTCAGCCTCAGGGTTCAGAGAACCTCCTGAAGGGTTTGATAATACGTTGCTGCATAGTTTCTAGTGGTAATAGAATGTTTTTCAACATTTGAACATCACGATTTTTAGCAATTGTTGGATAAAACTTGAATTTTTTTTCAAATTTTTCAAAATTTGTCATTATCTAAGTTCTTCCAGCCCTAAGAAACCTCGTATAGGCTTTGATAATAGGTTACTGAACAATTTTTATTGCGATAGAATAGTTTTGGGCTTTTTAATATCACAAATTTTATCGGTTTTTGAATAAAACATGATTTTTTCAATTTTTTTTTTTGAATTTTTTTTTCATTTTATTTGCAGTTTTCGAGTCCTTTTTTGAGTTTAACGATTAATACTGGCCAACGAAGCTTTTTAAGTCTTGCAGATGGGTTACATGACAAAAATCTAGAGGCAAAAAATGTTCTTTGAACATTTTCGTCACTGCGAAGTGTGGAAAGTTTTCTTCTGAATTTTGCACTTTCAGTTTTTTATATGATATAGTTACTAACAAGGCTAGAATCTCATGGAAAAAATTTCTAGCTCTCTCTCTCTTTCTCTGTGTGTGTGTGTTGGTTGGCGTTTCTTTCCTTCTCTTTCTCGCTCACGTTTTACCTCGCACTCTCTCTCTCTCTCTCCTTAACTCTTTTGTTGACTTCAGCGGCTGTTATGTGGCGTGATAATATCGTCTATTACCCTAGCCTCACGCCTCTTCAATCAAGCGAAAGCTAACCTCACTTAACAGTGGCTAGGTGCTGACAACCGCCCGCCGGTCGTTTGAGAGCAATTCGCCCGACGTTAGTCGGTTATGTTCAAGTTTTCGGAAAACTTTTTTATCATGTGCTAAGTGTATGGATCTTTATGAGCCACTGAAATTATTTCAGGCTTGAAACAGGGATGCTGAGTTGAGACAATAAAATGGTTCTTAAGATATTAATATCTTAAATTTTTGCAAGATTTAGTAAAACTTTGCAATTGTTTCCAAAATTTTTTAAATATTTTTTGTCCTTTTCTTTAGCGAGTTTAACGACCATTACTGGCCAACGAAATTTTTTACGTCTTGGAGGTGGGTCACTTGACAGAAGTTTCGAGACAAAAACGGTGTTGATTTTTTTACTGCGAAGTTGAAAACTTTTGTTTTTATTTTTCCTTTCTCAGTTTTCTATCATTTATTTATTCACAAGGCTAGAAAACTAGAAGTTACAGAGTCGAATCCCATCCTGTCAAATATTGCAATCTCTCTTTCTCTCTCTCTCTCTCTCTCTCTCTCTCTGTCGGTTGGGGTTTCTTTCTCTTTCTCGTTAACGTTTTATTTCTCTCACTCTCTCTCTCTCTCTCTCTCTCTCTCTTTGTTGATGCCGCACTTCAGCTGCTGTTATGTGGCGTAATGTTATCATCTCTGATCCTCATTAACAATGACTTATGGTAGAAATCGTATCTTAAATGACTTAACAGGTACTTTTTAGGAAATTGTTAATTGCTCTCAAAAGCAATTTGTAGCAAATATATTAATCCTGTTTGTCTCTTTTATACAATTTTTCACTGGGCCGATTTTTCGTCTGACCCATTTGACTTTTGTGTTCAGAACCGGGATAAAGAAGTAGCGCCCGGTTTGCATAATGTTCTCCTAAAGCCGTGCAGCCCACTAGTCTTCAAGTATGCGATTAACAGAAACTGTTTTGGAGATTTATACTTATGATGTGAATGGCGGTTCTTAGAAAGTGATACCGCACCCCCAGCCATCCACCGCGCCCACATCAATCCCCCAATCCACTTTTGCACCTCCGCTGCGTTGCACCCCCGATACGCTCATCTTACGCCCCTTCAATTAATATAAAGCTAGCCTCGCTAAACCGTGGCTAGCTACTGACGAAGCCAACCGCTCGCCCGCGGTTTGAGAGCAATTCGCCCGACGTTTATCGGTTATCATCTTTTTTGTTTTTGACCCATTCTCATCTGTTCTTAAGATTTCTTTTCCTATACTTCCTCTTGCTATTCTTTTTTTGTAACCGTTTTTCGTGTTTATTTTTAATCGAAGAGCAATTATTCATTTAATGCTGAAGTAGTTTTTTAACTGTTCCAATTGATTGTGCTTGTATCTTCTTTTTAAGTTAGAAAGTAATATTGGAAGCATTTTTGACCATCTAAAGCAAATGATATGGTCTCTATATTGAGCTTCATTCGCAATTTTTCTAAATTGGACGCTTTTTTGCAGTTTTGTGTTCGAATTTTCTCCAGGTCTTCGGTTTTCAAAAATTACTTCAACCAGCTCTAGTTTATTATAACTGATTATGTTTTATTAACGAAAAGTGAGTACCTTTAATCAAACTTTGGCATATTTTGTCTGTTCTAAAATTCTGCATTTTCTGTTTTTGTTCTGGCTATAGTTTTTCTTCAATCTTTAATTTAGAGATATTGTACAGGTTTTGTTTGGGCACTTTTCTACACAGGGTGTTGGGTGCTGGGCATTTTTGGCAGTTGCTTTATCAAATTTGTTGTCAGATACTTTCCATTGTTCTGTTTCCTGTAATTGTTTCAAATTGATTAGTGTAATTGAATAGGAGGTGCATTAGTTAATTAGGGCGGTCAATTTTCTACTTCGAGTCGTTTCTGGAATTCTGTGGCGATGTTTTGAAGATCGATTTGTCCCCGCATTTTCATTATGTTGAAGTCAAATTTGAATAGTGATTTTGTTCACGCCTTAAGTGGAAGTTAAGAGGTTTTGCTGCGTGAATTTTTTCACTCTAATTTTAAAGTAGAGTGAGAAAATGGTGTTCGAAAAAATATTCGAGCTCCCGATTTTTTGTCACGTGCGACAGTTCAACTTTTGTTTTTGCTGATTTTTTAAGATTTTCGATTGGGTTTTTTATTGCTCTCAAACAAAGTTTTTAGCAATTTTTTTTTACTCCTGTCGGTCTTTTTTATGCGATTTTTTTGCTTGACCGATTTTTCCGTGGACCCATTTGACAGAAAGGGCCCAGCGGGCATTTAGTGCTTTTAGAGCCTTTCAGCTCACTAGTCTTCAAGTATGCGATTCGCAGAATCTGTTTTGGAGACTTATATTTATGATGCGTAGGGCGGTTTTGAACCCCCCCCCCCCCCCCCCCCCTACTGTTGCCACGCCATCAGGCCCCGGTGCACTTCCATGACTCTGACCTTTCAGAACGGGATAGAAATTAAACCCAGCGGGTATTAAGTTTCATTGGAGGACCTAAGCTTCTGTAGTATTTCGAATACTTAGTGTGCTGAAGCTTCAGGGAAGGCCTTAATTTACGGCGAAAAGGTCCCTTTTTGTTTTTGAGCCCAAAATGGTGTAATTATTTGTCATCTTTGATAGTTTTTTGTTTGATGGTTCTTTCTATTAACGATTGCCACCGTTCAAAAAATCATTTGCATGCCATATTTTTTTTCTAATTTTTGAGGTATATATTAGCGGTATGTGTTTTGAAAGTTTTTTTTTGCTTTTTGAAGTGTTTTGACCGTTAGAGGCCGCCAAAACTTAGGGTTTGAACATGGGTTACTGGACTGTTTCTAATGCTACAATATGCTTTGTCTGGTTAAATGGATTTGTATTAGAAATTGGATTTTAAGGAGATTAGCGTCAAGAACTTGTGCAACAGTTTAATAATTCCGGTCAGTAACTTTTTTACTCATTTACAGAGTAACTTTTTAACTTTTTTTGTCTTGCTCTTGACTGTCTTTTTTGTGCAACCAGAATTCTGCTAGCCTAAAATTTAGTTGTTGTATACAGGAGGAAGTTGTTTTGAACTAATAAGTACGAAGAATTTGGCAATTTCAAGATAATTTTAATGTTCAATTTTTAGCATGTTTTGTTGTCATTTTCAAGTTCCCAAATTGTGATACCAAAAAGCTCTAGCGAATCAGCATTTTCTAATTTGTAGCTTTTCAAATAGTATTTATTGTTTGCCTGCCTCATATATGCCAAGCAAGCGTTCTCGTATCTGCTCAGTTTTTGATTTTAGCTTTCTTACATTTTTCACTGATCAATTTGGTAATCAGCACCGGTTTTTTGTTTGACCCTTTTTACTGTTCATCCTCAAAAACGGGATAAACATGTAAAACCTAGAGGGCACTAGTCTCTACGACTTAAGGATCCAAGTATGCGATTCTCCGAAGATATGTCGAGACATAAGTCCAGGATATGAAGGGTGGTTCTTAGAGTTTGATCCCCCCGCTTGTAATTTTCAACACCCCCACTCAACTTCATTCGACCAGTAACCCCGGTCACTCCCCCGCATGCCCACAACACCGCCTTCAATTAATCTAAAGCTAGCCTCCCTAAGCCGCGCAGATCAACCCTACATGACATATAATTGAGTTGTTGCAGGTGTGACTTTTTCACAAAGAACTTGGAAATGTTTCTGATACCTCTGTTTCACTGGCATTCATTTCAAATACAAAGTAGTCAGAATCGTTTTGATCTGTTTTTGCATTCTTTGTTGATGAGAAAATGACCATTTTTATTCGTAAATTTTGGAAGGACTCTTGCTCCTTTTTTGCAACAAGATAATTAAAATTATAACCATATGGCTAAATATACTTGAAACAAAGAAATCATTCAAGCAGAATTATAAACATCAATCAATTTTCTTTATCGATATTATCTATATCTACATTATATATTTTTTAAATAGCCGCACAGCGATAGCTGGGGCTATTATTGGCCTTCTCTTGGTTTTTACGATTCAAAGAATTTGAATTGTATTGGGGCGCTGTCTTTTTTTAAGATCTGTTCACACATTCATGATTTTTGAAGTCAAAATGGAGTTGTAATTTGGGTGAAGCCGAGACAGGAAGTGGAGCGAAAAAACGAGTGGTTTTGCGGCGTGAAATTTTTCACTCAGAAGCAGAGTGAGAAATAATTTTAAAGCAGGAGTGAGCAAAGGGTGTATGAACAAAAATTCGCTTTCTCGCTAGCGTTTTTTTGTTCACATGCGGCAATTTCACTTTGATTTTTTCAGTTTTTTGGATTGGATTTTTTTTGTAAATGGTTTTTCCGATCCGTGAATACTTATTCTAGGCGTATTTTTTGTTTGAAGCCAGTTTCTATTTCTCGCTAGTGTTTTTTGACACATTGATTTTCAGTTTTTTCTTTTAATTTTTTTGGAAATGGTTTTCCGACTTCACTCCTACATCGTTCTTGTTCTAATTTTTTGTTTAGTCAATGAAAATTCGTCAAGACTTGTCTTGCTATGTTATTTCGTTGTCGAGAATTTTGTTACGACCATATGACGTCACAATCTGCCTTTTGTTCATTCGTTCATGCAATTTCAACTGAATTGCGTGCGTGACCTCATTTTTTGCTCTTAGTGGAGCGAATTTTTTTTTGTTCATTTGCGTGATAAAGTTTATGGTCACACGTGATTTACCTCACTCTCAAAAATGACTTCATCACTTTGAAATTGACTTTATTTACTTTAATTCAGAGAGATAATGTTAAGAATGTGTCTCTAAATGAAGTTTATTTGATAAAAAGCTAAGAGAGGAAGTGATAATTTAGACAGATTCGTAATCAAAATATAACATCTCAGCCTTCAATTAAAAGACTAATTTTTTAGTCTGTTTTTTTTTATTTTACTTTTTTAGACTGTAGATCTACGAAGCTATTGCGGCTATCTTGTGGCAATCTGCCAGCTACGTTTTTAATTGTTTTCTTCCTAAAATAAAAATATCTTTTAAAAGCTGCGTTATTATTCAAAGGAGTTTTTCATGCTTTGAGGGTAAAAAATCTTTTAACTTTTTCTTCAATTTATTTTTTGCCAACCGAAGCCATTGTGGTAACTTATTCCGTTTCTGTTCGCATCGACGAACAATCGATTTCATTCCACAGTTGGTTTTGTCATTTTGTCTAATCTTAAAGTGTTTTGTTCGAGTGTTTTGATGAAGCCTCAGATACCCGTAAAAATTTTCAGAATTTTCGGGTCTGGCTATGTCAAATGAAATTTGGTTAGCGACATTTTTTGCTATTCTTAGCTCAACTGGTAGGATCTTTGTATCTTAGCAGATCTCTCGCGTTGTCAAACTTTTTGCATGGAAAGCACACCTTTATACCCATGTTAATCTCTCTTCAATTACGGCGTTGCAAGTTTTTTGCAGATAACTTTTGAAAAAAGATTGCCGAAAACTATGTGTGAAAGCACAAGTGGTTTTAAGAGAATGCGCGCGTTCAGGTGAATTTGGAATTTAATGTCTTATTAGGTATATGGATCGTATAGCATATGGATCTTTTTTAACGTTTTATTCAGCTGCTCATCGAAGTTAAGATTCCTGTCAATTTGATAACCAAGATATCTGCAACCTTTTTGTTTTGTGAGGACTTCGTTTTTTATAAAAAATACAAAATAGAACAATTTGCGAGAATAGTTGATTGCTCCTCGTTCCCAGAAGTATGACGTTTGAGCCTCAAGCTCGTCAATTTCTAGTAAGCTGACAACATTTGATCCTCTTGTGATCAGATGATTTGATCTCTTCCTATCGTGATCTAATATGTTCTTGATCTGATCTCTTGCTTTCAGTGCTAGAAATTATGTGAATGTGCCTGGTTGAGACACGGTGTATATACATGTGTTTACTTTGATGTCTGGCTACTTCTCGCTTCCGAAACCCTTTGAAGCGCTCTGTGACTACGAAGAGAGCGATTCTGAATCAGACCCCGAAGCTACTCATACTTCTGACGTCAAAAGCGGTGCAGAAATTAAGGTGCAATCAGTACTAGACGGAGATTTTAAGCCAACTGCCAACAGTGATTATGCAGAGAATGCAACGAGTGAAGCTCGTAAGGAAGAGCTCGGTGACAGCTCAGACTCTGATGAAAGCGACGATGATGATAAACCTGGGAAAAAATCTTCATCTGCGGGATCAAATTCTGTATCGGTTAATAATGCCACCTCACACCTTGGGGAGAGTGGATTCGATAAAAAAGCATTTTTCAAACTGAGAAGCAAAGAATTTGAATCTTCCTCAAAAATTTCTTCAGTACCGAGGTCAGCGTCCGAGATTCGGGAGAAAATGCGACAACTTGAGATGATGAAGAATAGTGCGAGGAAGTTGAATCACGCCGCGGTTGTTGAAGAGGACCGGGTGAATAAACTACCCGCCAACTGGCAAGCTCTGCAAAAGAAAAACGACTGGATGCTTTATGAGGACGAGCGCAAAAAGGTAATTGTGATTCTGTTTATAATGACACGAGGCATGGCCAACTCCATGTTTGAGCGCGCAAATAGTGCTAAATTGCAGCCAATCATTGAAATCTTTTTCGATTTATCCCAATAATCCGAATTAAATTTACTGTTCTTTCCATATATTTTCCGGCAGCAAAAGTATGAGAACAGTTAATGAACTTATTTTTTTGGCATTTTGAAAAATTGAACGCATCGAATCACTCCATGATAGTTTTGTCGCAATTTTTCTTGGGAATGATTTTCGTGGGTAAGAATTTTAGCGACACTCATTTCATCTGTTTGTACTAAATTTCCTAATTTTAAATCAGCTTCGAAATTCGCAATCTTGGCAAATCACCTTCCAATAAATCGTTACTTGTTTATCCCGACAAAAAGGACAAATTATACTCAAGAAGAGTTTTAGAATACTGTTTTGATCAAACAAGCACAATTTGATACATGGATGTGCACTAAATTCATATTAGCCTACTCACAAGTACTGTTAGTACTGTACTGTCAACGGCGAAAAAGATCCCTCGCGATGCTGCAGCTATAATTGACGATAATGCTGTTTCTCGCGAGAAAAACGCAATTCCGTTCAATTTTGAAAACGCAGGTCCGCACTGTCTGAACTTGACAAAATGAGCATGAAGCGAAGTACAACACTTGAGTGTATTCTTGTAAAATATCGCGGAAAATGGTCCGAAATTCTTACCGCTGTTATTGAAGACTGAAAACATAGGCAGCAACAGGAAAGAGTATTGTCGTAGAGGAGTTTTGGTGGAAAGCAGGAGACATTGCAGACCTCTATAGTATGGGACAATGACTCCTTAGATACCTAAACATCCCGTGCTAAAGCTGTTTCTTTCCATTACCTCTTTGGCCGGGCAGCTAGAGTATGATTTCCCGATGGTGTTGAACCGTATAATAATGACAATGATCCCAAAGAAAAATATCCTCAGGTATAGTTTCAAGATTATGGAGGCTTAGCCTCGCAATTTGATGAAATTACAGAATCCAATTAATCGAAATCAATCGTTCGCAATTTTTCCTAAGAAAATGACTCTGAGCATTTCCTGTTTCTTGTTGACTGCGCTGCGCCTGAACATTTTAGACACACCATTTTGATTATTATTATGCTGGTAAATACAGCTAGCATCGATCGGCTCCCCATCTTTTCGGCTCCTGTTTTATGCAGTACTTCGCTAACTGCAATAAGAAATTAAAAGCAGGTATTCAACCTCTCGAAGAAAGGTTATCTGTATTCGGGCCCTGTGTTTTTACAGGAAGCCGGTTCGGAAGCTGTTGGACGTTTTAGCTAAAACTTATTAGTGTAGAGGTGAAGCCAAAAGCATTGTTGAAGCCAAAAAAATACCTGTGAGAAACTTTGCCTTTGCGACTCGAAGGAAATCTGGAGTATTGCCAATAGATTTCAGGAACGCTTTGAATTGTACCAAGAAAAGCAAGATCATGAGTGCTGCTCATGCCCCGTTTAGGTTCCTTTTCAAGTTCTTTTCATTCTCAGAACAGTCACTTATAATTTAATGTCTATTCACTGATTCTGGAGTGCAGCAATACGATCCTCTTGTTCTTTTTTGTTTTCCGTAACTCTATTGCCTTCAGGTTCCAAATGTTGTAAAACTTTTGGTATTTCGATGGCGCCATTGTTGCGGGAACATGTCAGATTTACGTGGAGTTCCTGAAATATTAATCAAATCATGCGAGACTTGCTGTTTGGAATCAAGGGGAGATGTGTCGTAACTGTGATCGGAAAAACCTGGCGCAATGGATGAATGAGTTCTAAACCTAATTCTATCGCGTCATGTGTACAGAAAAAGATCCCAAAGGTTGAGAGTTTGTTGGATAAATTAGGACTGGGATTATATGGATGATCCACAATGTGTCCGCTGTATCCTGTTTAACTATCTGGGAGCTTCGAAAACGGTATATTTGTTGCGATCAATTACACGATCCAAAAAATTTGTAAACTTCTCAATACATTCGGCTAATTATGGAGGAAAATTGTGGATAGTATCATTGTTACCATGTTAGAAAGTGACAAATGGCACCTATCGTTTCTTCCAATAAATAAATCCGGTGCTAAAGTCAGGCGAGCAAGCGATCAACTAGAAGCAGCGTGGGTAGGCTCAATGGGCCAAACACCATAACTGGTTGAATTTATATCTTTATCCGTTGAACATTCAACCTGCGATAAAATATGCCTATGTAGTTGACGATACACAGTGTCTTGCAATTCAATCTTGTATTAAATTCTGCGCAAAATACAAAAACTACTTGTTTGGTGACGCTTTTAACAAACTTATTGAAATTCACAGAGCTGACCGAGAGAAAGCATGCTTGCTCTTTTTCTCTTGCGACCAGGAGCCTGGTTGACAGCCGTACCTCTTATTGCAAACGAATTCGGGTGTAGTGAAATATCGACTAGGCGTACAAATGAGCGAGACAGAGAGGAAATGCATATTTTGTAAATCCGTCCCGTTAGATGCCCGTGAAGATCACGCTCTCTTGCCATGCCCGAGGTGACATGATGTCGTTCGTCACAAAGTTTGAGAGACAAATTTAGATAGGTTTGCACCTTAGCTAACCTCAGTGCCTGTATCAGCACAGGAGAGTGTGTTGTCCGAGACGATTTCTGGGCCATTAGATATATATTCCTAGCTTCAATGCAGTTCAGGCGGAAGTCCTGGCCGTTACTATTACCTCACGGCTGCAACCCATACTTTCAGATGCGACGTGGATGTCTGGTATATCGCGATAGCAGCAGCCGAGGACAAACAATATACAAGTATTTACAAATATGCAATAAAATTGGCGTACAGTTTGTTCCACTAGCTTTCGAAACATTTGGGGGGTTTTCTCAGAGTTTAGTCTGAAAACACTGAAACGGTCAAATGTTCTTGCAGATTGCGGGAGCTTCAGGGCTGTCAATCGCCTTGCTTTCAATCGCCTTTTAAAGCTTTCAATCGCCTTGCTCAGGTCATTGCAATTTGTCCAATGCGAGGCTTAGCTACGATGTAAATGTTGCGACTAGTATGTTAACATCTCTTGGTAGAGAGCATTTTAATCAAGTTCTTCAGCCAGTGATAAGAGACAATTGTTCGAGACCTTTTCCCAGTGAGCTGGTAGAGCAAATTCATAGAAGGATCCAGAAACCAACGACGATGGCTAAGAGAAATGAATGAAGATAAATACATGAGGCGTTTGTTAACTGTTCATTTTAGCGTGAATTTCGATTTTTTAAATGACTTGAAGTCGTTAAACAGGACCAACATTTATGCTAATCTCTTAGTGAACTATGCGGTATTCTCGCTTCAATTTATTTTATTGTTCTTTTTGAGTGGCATATTTTGGAGTGCTCATTGAAGGGTCTTCGAATCTATTTCGAATAAAATTTGAATCCTTGGATCAATAATGTTGCGCACACGAAAGGCACACATCTTTAGTGAGTTGTGTTTAGGAATGTAAGGAGGACGGCAAAGAATGGGACAGAGTCAAACTGCTGTCAGTTCAAGCGGACGAGGCTGAGCGTCTCCTGAGTCGGAAGAGAAAGAAGAATCCAGACACGGGTTTTGCATCCTTTGAGCAAGCTTCCTATAGGCAGTATAATCGACTAACACGACAGATGACAGTTGACAGAGGTGAATATGAAACACACAAGGAAGAAGTGGGTCAGGAGTCACAACACGTAGACTCCATGTACCACGGAACGCATAAACCGTCCGAAGCTGCAGTTGAGAGAATGGTAACTGATCTGGACAAGCAGATTGCTAAGAGAGCCAAATTCAGTCGCAGGAGGACATTCATTGAAGACAGAGACATCGACTATATCAATGAGAGGAACGCCAAGTTCAACAAAAAGATCGAACGGTTTTATGGAGAGTACACTGCAGAAATTAAGCAGAATTTGGAACGTGGAACAGCCATTTAGCATATTTTGTAACAGTATTGTCGTTCAGTTTTGAAGTAGAATTCATAGAATCGGAAAATACTCTGTTTTGAATCCGAAAAAATGCAATTGACGCATGAGGGGAAAAAGCCAGGGTTGGCAACCGTGAATCTGCAGATTGTACCAATGCGCTATTTTTATTGCGTTGGCGCGGTTAATTAAACCATCAATAGTTTTCTCAACAACAATATTTAATTCAATGTGTTTCAAAATTTTCAGCCCTACTTTTTTTGTATGCCAATTTTGGCCGATCGATATCTTTTGCGGAGAGATACAAAACTGGTAGCATTAAAGAGCCCTTTGAAGTTTTTCAAGTCTCGATGGAAAGTGCTGCTCGAAATTTTTCACTACTCTTCCCCTATCAGGTCGCTTAAATCCTGAATTTTTCCAAATTTACGTCAAAAAGCTTACCATGACCCTTTTTTTAGATTTTTCAAATAATTTTGTTTTGAGCTTTTATGAGCTTGTCAGTTCATATATTTTTTCTGTTTACAAAGAAAGACTTTAAAAAACAGATGTGATCACATCAATAGTTTCTAAAAAATTACTGCTATAAAGAAATCATAGCGGAAAATCACTCAAAATTTTTTTGTTTAATTCTTTCTCTATTTAATATCATTTCGACTTGATGTCAAGATGAATAGCTCTTGCAGTCATTGTCAAAGATTATAAGTATTTACTCAATCTTACTACTTAAAAATATCATTTTGAAGCGTACGATTTCTATCACACATAGGATAACTGCTGTAGATATTCGCTTTTTTGCATCGTTTCCTGCTGATGCTCACTTTTAGTATTTCTTTGGACAAGAATTGCTTGATAGCCGCGTAATGTACCCTGATATTTGTGTCATGAAACTGAAAAAAATTTTCTCAAATATAGCAGTTATCCAAAATCCTCGAAACAACGTTTTTATAATACCCTGGGCTTTTTTGACAAAAATATTACTAAAAATTGAATGAAACAAGATAGATTGTTTTCAGAGACTTTATTCCTCTCCTCCACTGTGCCGTTTTGCAAATCCGGTTGTTTAATTAATCTCAAATTTTCGTCTGTCTTTCATGACTGCAGTGTGATGCGATCTGTATGTGCTTGTTCTCAAGCATTTACTTGGATCAAGTAGTAACTAAAAACCTTGTGCGAAAGCTTCTTAAATAAAAGAAATATGTTTTAAAATTGGAAGTACCGTTAATTTTGTTTCGAATCTAATTTGCTTTAATGAAATAGATTTCCTAGAAGTAAGTTAATTTAAACAACGAACAAATGGTCTTGTTAAAATTAATTGTTCCGACCCTCTTTAGTTGGGGAGGAAATAAATACTCGCGGGTTTTTTGTTCAGCCAATTTTGGCCGGTCGATATATTCACTGTAGAAGGGTGTGAGTGGTATCATAAAAAAACCCATCCAGCGTAGAATATAGAATTAAAAAGATTTTGAATTTCGTTTTTTCCCACCGAGTTATTGAAGTTTAAATTTTTGTGAACATTTGAGACTGATTTCAGTGGTTACGGTGTTTATGGTTGTTACTAGTCCAAAGTATTTGGATTTGAATTCTATTGATGTACTCTTTTTTTAACATTCGAAGAGTTTTTATGGTTTTCTGTTTTTACGACTGGAGGAGTTATGTTGATGGTTTTTTTCTAATCGGTCCAGTAGCTCTGAAACAGGACATAAAAATGTTGATGAAAAATGGAGAGCGGAGAAAAGATAGAGTGGTGGTTTTGTTCATACCAGCTTTCGAAAGAGCGAAAAGACTAATTGTAAAAAAGTTTTCGCTAAGCGAGCGCAATTTTTTAATCACGTGCGGCTTTTACAAAGTGTTTTTATACATTTAACTCTATTTAACTCTATTCAGTAGTAATTAGTGGACTTTTTCTTTGGTTAAGGATAGTTGTTTTTATTGTATTTGGTGATCTTTTGAGTTGACTGCTTTCGATTTTGAGTTGTGTTTGATAAAGAAAATGGAGTGGAGTAGATCAATTTTAAGCTTTCTGTTTTATGTTTTTTTAAAGATTTTTTGCCTTTTTTAATTTTAAACTTTCTTGACTTTTTTTTGTTTAATAGCTGGTTTTTGTTCACTCGTTTAATACTAAGAGGTGGCAATTGAATGTTTTTTAGTGCAGTTTATTTAATATTAATGATATAACTTTGTTATTTTTCATTTCTTTTTTTGCTTTTTTATAATTCGTTGGTTTTTGACAGGCATTTGATAGATCATTGGTTGACATGAGAAACTTTTTGAAAGATTGTGCCGTAGTAATTGATGGAAAGCAGTCTCCACCGTATTTCAGTAAATTTTAAAAATAAAGTAATTTCTTTTTGTTTCTCGTAAGTTCTGGGAGTGAATAGAATTTGAAAAAGTTGTTTCAGTGAACAAATTGGAAGACCGGAAAAAAGAGTGCGGTTCTTTTGTTCATACTTCTTTTGAAACAGAGCGATAAATGTAGGTGTGAATGATTTTCGCTAAACGAGCAATTTTTTTTTTCACGTGTGGCTTTTTCAAGCTCTTTGTTTTTTGAAACTTCTATGTTGTCTAAAAAGTTATTTTAGACTAAAATTATAGTTTTCAGGTTTTTTTAATTGCGTGTCAAAGGTTTATGGTAATTTAAAGGAGTTTTACGCTACTTTGAAGGTTTTTCATTGAATTCTCTGGTTTTAAGGCTATTTTTAAAAGCTTTTTTGGCCCTTTATTGTATTCAAATGCTTTCTTTTGTAACTAAATGTAAGCTTAATGCTCGTGAGCAGTTTCTATTACAAATTAAATGCAAGTTCTTTGGTACAAAGCATTTTTAAATGTTTACGAAGGATTGTTAAAATTTTTCTTAATTTCTTTTGCTTTTTAAAAAATAGAGATGTTTGTGTTTATTTTGGCTAGTCCAAATTTTTCCGAGCAATTCATTTGTCTCGATTACTTGAAATATTATTTCTTTTTGTATTAGTACTTGTACAAAAGGGAAATGTAATTGAATTTTTGTTTTTAAAAGTTTTGTTCATTTTAAAGTCTTTTCTCTTCTTTGATGCTAATCGCCACCATAAACTAGTTATTTGGCAGGCTGCTTTTTGGCAAAGGTGTTTTGAAGTTGTTTCCGGAATTTCTTCTGGCTATGTTTTTCAGATCTATTCAGTTTTTTCAGCTTTTTCAGGTCAGTGACAGGTCAAATTGGAGTGGTGATTTTAGTCAGGCTGGAAAAATTAGGAGAGCGTAAAAGCGATCAGGTTTGGAGTAAAGTTTTTTTATAGTACCTTCAACATGGACTCAGAATTAGTTATTTGGGCAAATTTTGGTATCTGAAAGCTAATTGTTTAAGTGGGGCAATTTGGCTTGTTTTCAGTCTTTCTTCTATTGAGTGCTGCTAATATGATACATATGTGTTCCAATTGCACCTATCTGCAATTGCTTGGATTTTTTTGCTGCTAATGCTTTTTATTACTTTAACACTTTGTCCTAAAATATTAGTTAAGTTTTTCGGTCGCTATTATTTTTTATTCTGCTTAATCTTTTAGCATGTTTAATGACAAGTATCATTGGTTGCTTAATGAGGCTTAATTGCTCCTGACTAATGGTTTGAGTTCTTGCTTTTGATTCTCCTGACCTTTTGTTTTCAAAATGTTTTTGAATTTTGCGAGTTTTTATTGTGCTTTTTGTTGTCTTACCATTGGATTTCAGTAAAGACAGGTCTCATCGGTTGCAATTAAATATTTTAATCGGTTGAATTGTTTCAGTGCAAAATTAATGCTTTCTATGACTTTGACACCAATTGTTCTTATTGTTATTGTTATCCAAGTGTTTTTATTGTTCAATTTGTTGTCTGGTAACATAGTCTCGTTAATTACGAGTCTCATTTCATTCTAAGGATGACTCATTTATTCGAATTATTTGTTTCAGTTCTTAACTAGTACTTTTTTTGATTTATACAGTTTTTCTTTTCATAAAAATAAGTGTTTGAACTGTTGAGTTTTGCTTAGAAGATACCTGTGTTTCTTCGATTTTTATCATGCTGTTGCTGTAACTGTATTTGGTGTCTTGTCATGTGAAAGTAAGTCGTCGTATGTTGTTCTGGCATATTGTCTCTATCCAAATTTCTTTTCTAGTAGTTTTTGACACGCTGAAATTCGGCGTCTGGGACGTGGTTTTACTTTCGCCTAATACTCAGCTAGTTAAAAAATGTAAAATGCTGCTACCTGATCGATAGATTCCGTTTCTTGAGCCAAGTTAGAGTATGACTGAAGTTGATTTTCTTGTTGTCTGGTCTGGGTTTCATAGCGGACTCGTCTTCTTTGTGGAGTTCTAAGGAAGTTGATTCGACCCTCGTGTTGGGTGTTTCTGGTCTGCACAATTTTCGCTTTTTGCGAAGGTTCATATCTTTTTGCAGGTTGTACATTGCAACTGCTTTGTTGAAAACGTGCTGTTGTGGTTAGATGCAAATGCTTCTCCGCGTCCCCAGCATTGGGGGTATCTTTGGTTGATAGAGCTTCGCCTGTTCGCATTTGGACCTGTATTTCCGAAGAGTTTGTTTCTGTTGGTTCCAGTTGTAATTGATCATACTAAGTATTCCTGTTTGATTCTCTTGACTTCTCTCTCTCTCTCTCTCTCTCTCTCTCTCTCTCTCTCTCTCTCTTCTCTCTCTCTCACTCACTCACTCTCTTGACAGTACAAAATGGAATAATTGAGCAGGGGTTTGTACTTCTGAGAGTAGTTTCATTAGAGTATTATTCATTTTGGTGATAAAATGCTCTCTTCTTAGGGCTTTTTCCTCGTTGTCAGAGCCGTAGGTCCCAACCTGAAAAATTACTATATAATGTTTTGAAGCTTTCGGTTGAGTTTTGGATGAAGTCAGTGAATTTTAATCCTAATCCTAATTCGGGGATGAACACGTTTCTCGCACAGCGATCGGATACTGTATTCGGATCCCGTTGATGGAACATCCTGGTTGCCTGGCTTACAAGGAATAGATATAATATTACTTTTATATTTCATTCGTCTCTCTGTTTTTGATATGCGTTCATTCGTTTTCTCAGCCCTCTGCTCTTATCTCTTCTTTTCTTCCGCTTTCGTCTTTCCTCATAAGTGGGGATCGTTGGGTTAAATAGATCAGTATCAGTTGGCTTAAAACGGAGAAGATTTTCCACGTGCAGATTTTTTTGCCGGGACGGCCATATTGAATGTTGAACCATTCGTTTGAGGGAATGGCACCCATGTCGTAGTATAGTGGTAGTCCAATCGGAGATCTGTGTGACTGTTAGTGTTGAGGCTGATCCAAAACAGTTGCGCAATTTTTTGATGCTCCCTTTTCAGTTATTTGAGTTGAATTTAGAGGGAGAGCAGTCAACCCGCTCTGGGTACCCCTCAATTGACATCAATTTGACGGGGCGAGAGCAAAGCCGCACCTACTATCTCAAACCGTTCACATCCTTACTGCCTGAAGGTAATCATTCACCGAGAGGCACCTTCTCTCTTTGTGAAATCAGTATCTAGGCCCTGCTGCCTTCAGGGTTAGTGTAAGAGCCAATCCTCTTAAGAGGTAGCTGGTCTACAATGGAGTCCTCTGGCTTTCCCAAGGCCATCATCCATTTTAAAGAGTGCCGGGGGCGACAAATCTCCGACACCCTTCCTAGCACAGATCATTAAGTACCATAGTAAATCTCCGTACCCATTTCATCCTCACGCGCAGCATGCATTGCTCGGTGGCCCTCACCGCATCCTGCTACGGTTAGACACTTGGCTTACAGGGAACTGCTGAACTTCCCCAACGGCTGAATGGTTAGGGTCAATCAAGCCACCTTTAAGGTTCGACTCTCCCCTATGCACATTGCCCTCTTTTGCCGTAAACGTTGCCCGGTTCGGACCACGTGGAGGCGAGGGTTGTTTAGACCAATGTCCAAGCAATGGTGCAAGAGAAGCAGGACTAATCCGACTCTTATTGGTCTGAGCACCCCTATTTTGCCCCATTTGCAGTTCGTTTAGAACTCCCGCTACTTGGGATACAGGTATAGAGAGCCGTTTGATCCCTTCACCAGCAAAGAACTTGCCTCAGGGGGTCTCCCATCTCAGAGCAACTGCCGTTTACCCGCGCTCATTTGAATTTCTTCACTTTGACATTCAGAGCACTGGGCAGAAATCACATTGCGTCAACACCGTTTCACCAGCCATCGCAATGCTTTGTTTTAATTAAACAGTAGGATTCGCCTTGTCCGAACCAAAACTGCATTGTCGCCTTGTAACTGCATAAGTCCAATCGGACTACCTTATACAAATGAACTAACTTAACTAAATATACGGAATCTATAGCTTTAGGAGCGTTTATAATAGTACTTTGAGTTCTTACATGCGTTCCCTGATCACTCCATGTTGAAAACATTACTCAATGAAATATCAACTGACATTTTTGTACAGTAACTGATTATATATTTTGATTGATTGTCAACAAGAAAATGAAAGGAAATTTATTTGAAAAATTGCAGAGGACAAAAATAAGTTGTTAGGTTTGACCAAAATGTTTTTATTTTCACATTGATTTTTTGGTAGGAACTGCCTATTAATTGTTTTGTTGTGTTATCCATATTTAATCAGGCTGCTCTACGTTATAAAAATCAAACAATTTACAAAAAATCTATGCAAATATCACCATTTTTTCTGTTGCATTGACTTTTACTGGAAGAGTGGGAGCTGGAAGAGGTGAAGAGTTAAAATTATAGTTATTATACATGTATCTCCAAATTTATTGTTTTTTTTTGGGAAAGTTGGTTCATTTTTGATGAAAGTTCTTAGTGAAAACTTAATGAATCTAACATAACGTTATGAATCTAACCGAGAAAACTGCAGATCAACTAAAGCATTTTTTGTACTTCTGAGTAATTTCCACGACAATTATATTTGATGATGACTTTAAAAAAATGTTAGTGTAATAATTGTCATTCGAATTGGTCTCCGCTTATAGGACACTTTGGACGAACTAAGGATCTTAGATTAACTTTTCTTTTTTAAGATTTTCTTTTTTAAGCGGTAATATTTTCCCAAACTTTAGGATTGAAAACCTTCCAACTACGGGTAAAAGAGGGTCTTGTGTATTTTGTTGACTGTAAATTATTCAAAATAGAAACAGCAGAGGAACTAAGGTAACTGTTGGAGTGGCGCATTCCTCAGTCGATGTTATTTTACTGTAATAATTTCCTTTTAAGTGTTGTTTTTGTTCTCCAAATAAATAACCAAAAAATGTTGAGTTTTTCAGGATTTTTGAGCTGAAATATTTGCAACTTACTTTTCAATTCGGTTTGATGCAATCGTTTTTTATACTAATACTAATAAGAAAATATTAGCTTTAGAAAGAGAAACTGACTATTGTAATTAGCAGCCGCCCTCATTTTCTCAGCCATCTGTTATAGCGGCGCTATTAGAATCCAAAGTATTTGGATTGCAATGGTGACCTCTTTTTGTAAAGATCGTTTTTTTGGCCTTTTCACGTCAGTGAGAAATCAACTTAGATGGGTGACTTTAATCACTGCTAGAGTAGCAAAGGGAATAAAAAAGCAAGTCGGCTGGAATTATGCTCTTAAATTTAGTGTGGATTGAGATTTTGGTATTAGAACAATTCTTCGGTTTTAGAAAGCGAGTTTTCTTCGTGCGCCAGTTCGACATCTGTTCTACGTGCCTCCTCTCTTGATTGCTAATACTACTAAACACTTGTGTTCTAATGGTGACTATTTGCTTGTAATTGCGTGCATTCATCAATGGGCATTTAATTCTTTTTATGACTTTGCCGATATTCGTTGTCATAAACTATTTCTGAATATTTGATTTTGCGCTGTTTCATTATTTTCTTTGTCTTATCACTTAGAAACCTTATTGACAGTAGGTCTCATTGGTTGCTAATGAGCCGTAAATTAACCTAATCAACAATTCATTGCTAGTGGCTCAATGACTTTGATTCTATTTTCTGAAAAAACTTTCTGTAGTTTATGTTTTATGGGCAGTATTTTGATTTTGACACATTTTCACAAGATATCGATTTTTTTAGGTTTGCATGTTTTTTCTCACTTTCTTGTCTTATCTCGTGGTCCTATTGTTGACAGGTCTCGCAGGCAGCTAAGTATACTTAAGTTAGTCGAATTAATCGTTTTAGTTCATAGCCTTTGCTTGGTTTGACTTATACGCTGTTTTTTTCAACCATTTTAGTGAATTTGGGGTTTGATAGTAATTTTTGAACCTCTTGTTGTCTTATCACTTTTTAATTTATATAATTTTTTTCAGTCCGTAGCTTTTGCTTTCCTTAACTTTAAATGTTAGCAAGTTTTTGCGAGATGCTTTTATTTTTCAGTATTGCATGTTTTTGTTGTTTTTCTTTTGGCCCTATCACTTAGTCTCAAAAATTGCAATTCTTATTAGCCTTCTAAAGCGGCGTAAATTTGTTTAATGTAGTTGCTCCGAATTTTAGCTGGCGTTTTACATGATTGAGATAACGTTTGTTTTCGAAGTGTTTAATTGAGTTTTTGAATTTTGACTTTCAATTGTAGTCATATTGTCCCTTTTCCAGCCATTAGAACTGCTAAAGATATTTTTACTTCTATAGTTTAATAATATACTTTTATTAAGGATGTTGGCATTTAGTCTTGGGGTTATCTTACTTCTGATTTTTATGATTTTCTGATTTTTTACCAATTTTGTTAGTTTTTGCCGCTTTTTGATTTCCTTTTGATTTCATTTTTGTGCATAAAGGTTCATGGGCGTTGTTGTCTTTCTTGGTTTGATGTTGCTTTGAAAATGATAAGTGTCTGGTTATCAGCTAATTCGATCCTTTGGAATGTAATTCAAGATTTATCCTGCTGTATTTTTACATTTCAAAGATTTTGAATTGTATTGGGGGTGCTCTTTTTTTAGATCTGTTTCTTGATTTTTGACTTCATTTTCATAATTTTTGACTTCAAATTGAAGTGATAATTCTGGTCACGACGCAACAGGAAGTGTTTTTCCCAATCCATTGTCTTTCTAAATGGTTTTTCATTCCATTTTAGGTTTAGTTTATTGTTTAGTCAATGAAAATTCTTGAATTGTAGGTCAGGAAAAAAACTCTATTTTTTTGTCCCTTCACTTGAGTTGACAACTTTTTCACCGTTTCGCTTCAAATATTTTTTGTCTGCCCTATGCTTGTTTCAGTCTTCTCTCTTTCTGCTCAAAGTGCTTGTAAGCTACAGTCTGTAAGGAGCAAAGCAAAACAATCTAGAGTCAACAGAGCCAGTATAGAACAACGAAACCTGAGATAGAATCAGACCCATAAGCCCTATTGTAGTTGCCAGCTAGTTGAACTTTGATACTAGCCCCTGTATCCTCTCATTAGGACGCAAGATTATCTGTAACTATGAAATGAAATCAAAATAATTTGCTTTTTAAAGTTGTTTTTGTGCAACCGTAATTTTTTTTCCGGTTTTCTTGATTTTTTGTGATCTTGTGCTTTTTTTATTGTACTCAAACTGAGACCCTTGGTTGTGGGACAATCTTATAAGAGCAAACGGGAGAAAAATTCACAAACATGGGTCTGGTGACGTGCGGGTAGAATCACCGACGATTCTTTGCAACATTTGTAAATATAAAAATGTTCAGTGAGCAGTTCACCTACAGTTCCATTCATCTTCATTATCTGCAAAGGAAGGTAAAAATCTAGTTGAAGATTTGAACAAGACTTTGGCCTTTGTTGACAAATTTTCATGGTATCAAATCAGAATACAGACCTGGCGTCGCCTATATCCACGGAAGAAGCTTCAGTAACTGAAAGGGAAGAGCGGCCAAGAGCCACGGCTCCTTCTAGCAGGCTTAATTGTTCCGACCCCCACTTTAGTGGGAAGGGAGGAACTATATACTCAAATGGTTTTTTTGTTCAGACAATTTTGGCCGATCGATATAATCATTGTAGAGAATTGTGAGTGTTATCATTAGAAAGCCAGTCCAGCGTAGAATATGGAATAAAAAAGATTTTTTCAATTTTCCTTTTTTATAGGGAGTTATCGAGGTTTAAAGTTTTGTGAATAATTGCACTTTTTATTCACATTTTCAGTATTCTTGACCAAAATTTCGTCAATTTTGCCAAAAATGTTCAAATTTTCAAAAAAAATGTTGAAATTATTCAATGTACTGTTATTTATTTCATCTCTAAAGATAAAAGAGGGTTGCTGAGTTGTTGGATCCGAGTTTTTTTGGCTAGAATTTATGCTAAATTTTTCAATAATCAGACTTTTTTTCTAGAAAAATGGGACATTTGCTTTTTATCCCACTTGCTTTAAATTTGCTCGAAGTAATTCCGCTGGCTTTAAGAGTGCTCTGGATCATAATTTTGCAAGTTTAAAAAATTTTGCAAATTTAAACTCGATAATTACCTTATTTATTTTTGACAAACTGAGAATTTTGTTTAAAAACTGATCTATTTCGCAACCATTTGAACAATTGCCTGTTTTCTTAGACGCGCAGCAATATCTAGGCTGATCTTGATTGCACTGTGGATCCTTACGATAAAAAAATTTTAGATTTAAATGGTGCGCCAACTTTTTTTTCAAAACATTTCCGCTATGTAAATGATTTTTGTAAAATACTGACAAGAATCTCAAATCAGGTAGCCTCAGTAAAAACAAGCAGAAACCAATTTCGTGTGAGTTAGATGAATTATGAATTATTGTTGGAAACGGTTTTTATTCAACTAATGTTTTCCTTGTTTTGATACTACGCGTTTTCAAATATTTTTTATCTTCATTTTTGAGCATAGTTGCTTTTTTATGAGTCCATTTTGTTTCCTTCTCGAATTATCACAATGTTGGCTAATTGAAAAAGAGCATAGTAGGAAAATTGAACAGCTTTGGAAAAATGCGTAACTGTATATTTTAATTGTTTTTGTTGAATAGTTTATTCTTTTTGGGCTGAGTTATCTCGCAAAATTTTTTGGATCTTTGTTGTTTTTTTCTATGTTTGTCTTTCCTTTTGTTGTTGTCTGCCATATACCTGATAACGATAGGCCTCAATTGTTTCACCAGGTCGTATAACTCCACGTAGATAAAGATTTCAGTTTACAGCTGTTTGTTTTAATGACTTTCAAATTAAATTTTTTCATTAAGTTTTTTTTCAACTTTCTCTTTGGCATTCAATTTGGTCACCATGTAACTCAATCTCACTAATTAGAAGTCTCGATTACTTTTGATGATTCAACCTGCTTCGACCATTTATTTTCAAAAAAAAAGTTACCGAGATTTCTGTACTGTTCAATTTTCGGGTTTCTTTTTCATGTGTCTTTGTTATCCTTTTATAGGGAAGGCTCGTTGATGTTAGGATGAGGAGAAGGGGATGATTTACAGTTCTTGCAGGTTATTCTTATATGTATAATGCCTTGAATAATGTGATGTCGTAAAATTGTTTGAAGTTTCGGCTTCTTTGTGTGTTTGTTATTTTGTGGGGTCGTGACGTGGTCTCATTATTAACAGGCGCAACTGGCTTCCTGAGGTGTTGCAACTTAATCCATCCCGTTTTGTTGAAATCGTAAATCTGTTATGACTTTTGGAAATGTTTGTTTCCAAAACAAATTTGGGTTTTTGAGCTTTGTCTTTTTTTAAAATAGTTTTTTGGTCGAATTGTAGTTCAGTCTTGGTAAACACAGGTCACAACCCATTTGCAGTGAGCTATAAATTAAACCTTGTAACACTTTTAGCTTCAAACTTTTCGTCGGCTTTTTTACTACTTTTACTACGAGACTACGTAAAATTTTTGAGATTTTTATATATTTGTACATTTTAGAGGATTTTTGTTTTATTTTTGGTTTATAACAATAATCGTAAGTTCCACTGGCTTTAAAATTTTGCGCAATTGCGGAATGGAATATGACAGGTCTCAATTGCATCCTATGGAAATATAAATGAAAATTTCAGTAATTTCAGGTGATATCTAATGACATTAATAACTGTGAAGTTAATTGTTTTCAAAAATAGAAACGTATTTTTTCACTTTGCACCTCTTTGCTGTTTTTATTACTTCTTTGTCGACCTGTTAACCAGTCGCATTGAGAACTGGTCCCATATATTATCACTAAGTATATCTTAAACTTTTTTGTTTAGATTTTATATGATGCGATTTGGTTTTGTTGATTTTTTTTTATTGTAGACATCGAGTTGTGGTCTTAAATAGTGTTTGTTTTTTATTTCTTTATGGTCCTTTTTAGTTATTTTATTAGTTCTATTATCAAAAACTTTTAACGGCCCTCTAGCGTGGCATTATTGTATTTAATTGGTTGTTTATTGAACGATATGTATGTTTTTGATCTCTTCGTCATTTGGTAGCCAATTAGGTTACGAATGTGGATGAGCGGGGTCGGAACATTACGAGCCTCCTTGTATATATTTAAGTTTTAAGTCTTTGTCGTCTGATATTGGTAAATTTGTTATAATGATAGCGTTGAATTTTAACGCAATCTTTGAATCAAATTTATTCAGATCAGAAGGTATCCATGTACACAAACCGTAAAATTGTGCTCTGAATGCGACCTTGCCATCTGTAATGATGATCTTAACCAAGTTGGCAATCCTACCTGTTGATATCAAAGAAAGTTCTCGTTTTGTTGAAAGAGTTGGGTGCAAAAAACCACTGCAGTTTGCCATAAGAGGCGAGAGAGTTTTTTCATACTGTGGTGTAAATTAAGTGACCAGTTTCTCTATACGTGTGTGCAGTGTCACATCCACACGGTATCTAATTGCTTATTACTGAATTTTTGTACTTTTAGGCCAATTTGAGTTCATTTTCTAATTAAGCTACTTCTTGTTGCTGCATAGCACGACGCATATTTGCTCCTTGTAATAACTTCAGATTTTTTTCAAAGTTTGCTTTATTCGTGGTTTCATTTCCGACATACTTTATTCCCGACTTCTATTATCGGTTTCGTTACTGAACTTTCCTCTTGGGGACCCAATCTCATGTGAGGGCTAGTTTTTTCCATACTTTTCCTATTCTTATTTGAAATTTTTTCTAACTTTTCACAAGGTAATCATTTGATGAGGAAATTATGATTTGATTTTCTCGACATTATGTAAGAAGTGCGGCCGTGTGGTTATGTTGCCTTTTTATTCAGGTCAATATCCAACATTTCTCTGAATAATTGCTTCAACTGAAGAGGCTGACTTGATTCTCTTTCAGATAATAGATGTGTGTAGAGGTGGTTGTTTTTAATTGGCTTATCCGTGTTTGTACAGCAAATCAGGATTGACCGGTAGAGACTTTGTTTGTGCTTTTCTTTTCCTGTTTCTGTTTATGTTCCTGCTATGAGTTTATTGCTGCTCTGATTTATGCGCTACCAACACCCGCGAGCGTATTACTGGTATTATTGAAAAAGACAATATATTAGCATGTTTATTCGTTAGTTATACACAAACAATTCGGTACCCAATGGAGCGATCAAAGAGACAAGGTTAACTGGAGCCTATACCATTAGATATAGGTATTCTCTACGCGTCTACTGCCAACTTCAAATGACTTTTGTTACTATGGTTTTTAGTTACCAGTCTGACTTCGCTTGCCACCTGAATGACCAAGGCGACATCTTGGTTGTCCCGTCAGTCACCTTACCTGCCTCTTCTAATGGTTTAATAGCACAAAAATGGTGATTTTAGAGTATCATTCCTAATAGATTATTGTGCGAGAAGTAGTGTAATTGTTTTTCCCGTTTTTACTTTACGAGTTGTAGTTAAAACGCTGCTTAACAGTTTCCTGTTTTTAACTACTTCTAGTTGTAATGGTGGTGCAATTTTCACTTCAAACTGACTGACTATTAGTTTTTACTACAGCAGTAAGTGTCAGTAAAACAGGAACAGGTATGCAATTGTTGTGTTATGGCTTCTAGAAGTGCGGCTATTATATTATGCATGCTATTAGTAGTATAACAGCAGTGGCAACTAAGCCGTGTCTCGACGCAAGCAGCACAGTGAACAACAAGAGCTAGTATATTCATTAGCGGATCGTTAAATTTTATTTCTCTTTGCTCTGTTACGCTTGTATGAATTGCCACCACCCCTACTGCCTTCTCGTCTTGCTCCTCTCTCTCCTATGTGTAACGTCCTTTCACATCCATCCATCCCAATACTCTTTTTTGCAGCATTACTATCAAGCGATAAATTATAACCAACAGAGCAATAGCACCAGTTAGCTGCTTTAGTTGGGGTCATATTATTTTTTTTGCACTGAGGGTATGCGAAAGCACGCTGAGTCTCTCGCTCTGTGCCTCCCAGCTCAGCTGGTGTTGAAATACAATCTACTTTTTGCTCCACAGCACACGGAGCTTCCCAAGCTGGGTTGTGCTAAACTGAGTTGAGTTAACTAGTGATGGCAACACCATGGCTGGATTGAAGGGGGTTGTTTTCATCACACCAGTAAATGATTGCTGTGGCGTAATTGAAAGCTGACTAATCAGAAATTGATTGGACACAATCTAAATTGCGACACTTTGTGGTCGCTATCTGGTAAAGCTATACTTAGGCTACTGGACAGGAGAGCCCGTACTTAGATAGGCTGAACGGGAAATGGATGGGTAGATTGATAAGAACGTTATTGGAGCGGAGCGGGAAGACAGTGAAAGTGAGAATAGGGAAAAGGGGGAAGAAGTGGGAATTTTTTATTCTGCTCGTGTAATACCAGGAACAAATTGACACTACCAACATTTGAAGCCTCTTTTTAACTTATGACACTGCGTCCTTAGTGTGCGTGTTTGTTTTCCGCAAATTTTCACATCTAAACTACCTAAGCCCTCATTCTATCCCTCTGTCTAGTGATGGTAGTGTCATATGTATCATTCCACATTGTGATTGTCTCGCTCCCTCCGTCTTCTGTTTAGCCGCTTTTCTTTGCATGTGCTTGATTATATGTATGTCTTTTAATCTTTGCCTAATTCCGATAATCGGAGCGGGGAGTACTAGGTGAAAGTAATCGGCGGCTGCAATTACATATTTTAATCTGTGACGTGGGCACAATCACAACAATTGCATACGATTCCATTGCACCTTCAAAAATAATCAGCCTCTTTCAAAACTATAGCCATTTGCTCCAAGAATTACCGCCACATCTACGCGGCTGAAAAGATTTCCACTGCTTCCCTGATTATAAATTGGGTGCGGCGGGACTTAATTTACCCTTTTACCCTCTTCCTTTTTATGCTTCTTTCTTGCCGGCAGAGAAACATCTCCACCGGTTGAAAGTTCCAAAAAATTTTCAGTAACCTATTTTGGCATTAATTCTTTTATCTTCTCCTACTGATTGGAAACCGTCTGAAAATATTCTCATCACCGGCGTCAGTTTTACAGCATAATTTACTTTCCCATGTTTTATTATCTTCCTAATTATGTCTATTGCGATTCAGTGTTTGAAAGCGCGAATGCATTGCTTCCTCTATTTCGCTGTAGCCTAAAATGCTATCTAATTGACGCAATTTTAATCGGATTCCTTTTCGGCGAATCTGCAAATCTCTATTTTAAGGTATTATTGTGAATTTACGTTCTCTGAATTCCCTCAAAATGAACTCAATAAATGCAGATTAAGTGGCATGAAGCCGCTATTCTTCATTTTCCTCCCACTGGTTAACAAACTATTTGATCGTGGATTTCCTTCTACGAATACGTCATCGCTTGTTATATACTTAAATTGGGCATCCTTATACTGTAAGTGTGTTATGTGAGATGGGAGGAAACGTGGCAAAGTTCTACCGTGCCCTTCAAAAGGGCAATGAGGTACATGCTATGGCCATTTATGTCTCTGCCAGCAAGGAAATGCGCAATTATGACCCTAACCAGTTCTATGGCAAGTGTTCCCATGGTAACACCCCAATGCACTATGCAGCCAAGTACGCAATGAAGGAGCTTCTTGAAAAGTTCCTCTACATTGGGGCAATTCGTGGCGACCCAGAATTCCCGAATCTGGAAGGAAAGAATTGTTTCCACCTTGTGTGCACCAAACTTCCCAGGAGTAGCTACAACAATGAGCAGACAGTGTCTCACGGTGTTTCCACTTCCCCACTTACTGATGGTTCCGTGTCCAAAGTGGAAGCCAGAAGACGAGCCGACTGTCTGGAAATTCTTCTCAACTGGAAAAATCCAACTGACGGATCGCCCCCGGACTTGTTCATGCAGGACAATAATGGTTTGTTTGTCCAAAAGGTGTGATGCGCCCAATTTTAACAAAATTCCTCACAGTTTTCGATCCCTCTCGAAATTTGTCGATGAAGTATCAAAAACACTTATTTGTAACAATTTATTTGTTGTAACAGGACTGCCTAGGAGTGTACAGGCAGCAAATCAAAATATATCAAGTTTATGTGACCAATTAGTATAATTTTTTGGTTTGCTCGATCAAGAGTCTACAAAAAAAAGATAAAGACCTAATTAAGCGCAGAATTGACTATATCAAAATGGAAAAAGAAGAAATCAACAAAGCTAGCATTAATATCTGTTTATCCAAAGTCCCACATTTAGAGTGATAGGGGTAACATCCGATGACATTCAGTTTGTTTCGTTTAACACCGTATTTTTTGCCTCCAACTGACAAAATCGGATTAGGTTTCGCAATATAAATAGTGATTTTGCTCTTTTTTAATTGCGGTTAGCTTAGCTTTCTTGGGTTCTCCGTCTGATGCTCATTTTGATTCTTTTTCAAGCCGCAAAGCTCCAAAGAAAGGTTTTCTCGTGTTGTTTCCGCTCTTCAGCTGATTTCATGAGCTTAGTGGCAAATTTTAGATAAATTGAGTGATTAGTTTTATAATGGACTTAACCTCACTGTTCGAGTGTCGCTTCAGCTTTTTCTAAGCTCTTTCAAGTTTGATAACGGGAATCTGCTAAAGAAAAAGACCGCTAAAAGTAAGCCTTCTCGAGCAAAATAAGTTATCGGAGAAAATTTATTTTTCAACAAAAACCTTTCAGTTTTAGCTAAAAAATTAAATTGAATAATTTTCATGGATTGTAGCGACAACCCGTAAGTTCGAAAAAATTAAGCTATTTATTATCGGTGCTCGGAAACTGGCCACCATTAAAATTTTTCTTAGGCTTCAGGATATCGAATTTCTTTGATTAAGCCCAAATGCAGTAAATTGATCCGATGATCTGTTAAGTTTTAATAGTTTCTCAGTCGATGGTCGCCGAAACTGCTGAAATATTTAAATTGACGCTTGACATCCCTAATCTTAAGCTAGATACAACCACATTTGGCCCCATGCAAGTCTGTTGAGATCAATTAATTCATCAAGTGGATTTTCGTTTGAATTAAAGTGTGCGCTTTATTTTCCGCGACGTTTTAGCCAATGCTATTACTGGCTTTATGTTATTGTTTTTCTTATCATCCAATGTTAACTTACTGTTTCATGTAGTTCGTTGTCTGCAAAAAAAACTTTCATCTTACTTCAAAAACAAACAGCTGATTTTTTAATTGCTCAAACGAAGTTTAGGAATTATATTAGTCCTGTCGGTCTTTTTAATAGCCGCACAGCGATAGCTGGGGCTATTATTGGCCTTCTCTTGATTTTTTACAATTCAAAGAATTGGAATTGTATTGGGGCGCTGTCTATTTTTTTACGACTCGAAGAGGAGTATTGGAGAAGTCCTTTTTTTAATCAATTTTGGTGATTTTTGAAGCGGGGAATGAAACGCGTGAAAAAATTTGGAGTGATTTTGAACAAAAGTGAAGAGCGGAACAAAAGGAGAGTGGTTTTTAATCATACCGCTGGTTTTGAGAGAGCGAGAAATTGATGTGTGAAAAAATTTTCTCTAAGCAAGCGAATTTTTTATGTTCACGTGCGACGCCGTTTTTTTGCAACTTTTGATGGCTATGAGGTTTGATTATGATATTGTAATAGTTTTACGCTTGTTTTGATAGGAATTGAAGGTTTCAAGTAGTTAATTTGAGTTTAATGCTAATTTGGAGGTTTTTGATCAGTTTAATGATTTAATGATTTTGTTTTGTTTGTTTTAACGCTTTAAGAAAAATTCTTCCGGCTATGTTATTTTTTTTAAGATCTGAAACGCGGACCGAAGTGTCTTAATTAATAGCCGCTCTCATCTTCTCAGCCGGCTATTATAGCGCTCCTAATTTTTCGAAGAATTTGAATTGTATTGGGGCGCTGTCTGTTTTTAAGATCTGTTCACACATTTTCCTGATTTTTAAAGTCAAATTGGAGTAGTGATTTTGGTCACGCCGAAACAGGAAGTGGAGCGAAAAAGCGAGTGGTTTTGCGGCGTGAATTTTTTTCGCTCTAATTTTAAAGTAGAGTGAGAAAACGGTGTTTGAACAAAAATTCGGTTTCTCGGTAGTGATTTTTTGTTTGCATGCGGCAATTTCACTTTGATTTTTACTGTTTTTTCGATGTTTTGGATCAGATTTTTTTTCTAAATGATTTTCCCAATCCATTCATAGTCCGTTTAGTCATTGAAAAGTCTTTGAATTGTGCGTCAGGACTTGTCCTGCTATTTCTTTTATTTCGGCGTCGCGATTTTTTTGGTCACACTGGACTTACCTCACTCTCAAAATTGACTTAGAAATTGCCTTTTATTCACTTCAAACCAAAGTGTCATAGTAGATAAGATTTAATTCTTTATTATTTAATAACATTCTCGCTATTTTTGTAAAATTAATTTGTTGTAAAAGCAACCTTTTAACTGCTATAAATTGTGCGAAGAACGCCTATGTCGGGAGAAAAGTTCTTAAACTACTTCGAATTAAGTCCTATTTAGAGCAGCGTCGGCAGCCAGCTAATTTATTTATGTTGTGTTTGCTAAGTGATCCTTTGAAGGAGGAATCTTTAAAAATTTAAATTTAAATTTAAAGTGATCCTTTGAAGGAGGAATCTTTAAAAATTTAAATTATATTTTGACAGCAGAATTCGAATTGCGGTGCAAAGGCACCGCAGAAATTTTTGCGTACGCTTTTAATTAATTGTTTTCATTAATTAAACACTTTTCAAACGGTATCGTCATTCTCTTAAATATATGAGACCTTCAGGATATGATTGATATCAAAAACCTGCTTAATGGTTGCATTTCCTACATAACCAGAGTTTTGAACATATTAAACCAATCGAAAGTTCGATGACAAACTGATTTTCGCTCGATTTTAGTTTGGCATAATAGAATATTCTTGGCATAGTCTGCGCGTGTATTTGAATGGCATGCGGCAATTTCACTTTGATTTTTACTGTTTTTTCGATGTTTTGGATCAGATTTTTTTTCTAAATGATTTTCCCAATCCATTCATAGTCCGTTTAGTGATTGAAAAGTCTTTGAATTGTGCGTCAGGACTTGGCCTGCTATTTCTTTTATTTCGGCGTCGCGATTTTTTTGGTCACACTGGACTTACCTCACTCTCAAAATTGACTTAGAAATTGCCTTTTATTCACTTCAAACCAAAGAGTTAAGGTCAAATGAGCGTGTGTCACTCTAATTGAAGGGTTTTCGAGAGCAGCTAATAGAGGCAGCAAAAACTTATATAGATTTTAAATCAAAATATAACATATCAGCCTTCAATGAAAAGGCGAATTTTTTTAGTCTGTCTTTTTACTGTTTTTTTTTTCGAGACTGCAGATCTACGAAGCTATTGCGGCTCTTTTCTGGCAATCGGCCAGCTATGTTTCATGTTCTTCTATACCCAGTGGCCACAAAACCACTTTAAGGGTTTGAGAATAAGCTGCTGAAAAATTTTATTGGCCATGGAATTGATTTCAACTGTTAATTTCACTAATTTTTGCATTTTTTTGATAAAACTTGCAATTCTTTCAAATTTTTCTCAAATTTTTGTCATATTTTAGGTTTCTCCAGCCTCAAGAGCCAAGGACACTCCTCCAGGGTTTGATAATAGGTTACTTAATAGTTTTTAGATTCAATGGAATATTTTCAAGATTTTATCACGAGTTAAAGCAATTTGAAAAAAATTATGTGCTATGTTTTTTGAATATTTAATGTTTATTTTAAATTTTTCATGTAGAAGGGCCCAGGGACCTCCTCCGATGTTTGATAAGCTGCTGCATAGTTTAGGGTTAATGGAATGGAAGGTTATCAAAATTTTAATGACTCGAGTTTTAGCAATTTTTGATGAAATTTTTTACATTAAGCTTCTGCTTAATTTCTAGAATTGGTGGAATGGTTATCATTTTTTTGATAACTCGAGTTTTAGCAGTTTTTTGATAAAAGTTAATGTTTCAAATTATCGAAAAATTGTTATCATGTTCCCTGTTTATGGATCTTCATGAGCCAGTGAAACTATTCAAGGCTTGAAATAAGGATACAGGATAGTCTCTTGAGAAAAAAAATGTTTCTGAAGATATATCACAAATTTTAGCAAGATTTTGTCAAAATTTGCATTTTTTTAGTTGATCATTTTTGTCTTTCGAGTTCAACGATCCCTACTGGCCACCAAAACTTTTTAAGTAATGCAGATGGATTACTTGACCGAACAACTCCAGAGACAAAGAACGGTTTTTAACATTTTGGCACTGCAAAATTTGGAAACTTTTTGATTTTCGCCTTTTCAGTTTATTTGATCTAATTACTAGCAAGGCTGAAAAACTAGAAGTTGCAGAGTCGAATATCATCATGGAAGATATTCCTAGCTCTCTTTGTCTCTCTCTCTCTCTCTCTCTGTCTCTTGGTGTTTCTTTCCTTTTTCTCTCATCCACGTTTTCTCGCTTCATCTTCTCCCTTAACTCTTTTGCTGAAGCCTCACTTCAGCTGCTGTTACGTGGCGTGATGTCATCATCTATTACCATCACCTCACGCCTCTTCAGTTGAGGTAAAACTAGCCTCCTTCCTCCTTGAACTGTGGCTAGCTATTGGCGAAGCCAACTTTTCGCCGGTCGTTTGAGAGCAATTCGCCCAACGGCAGTCGGTTTTGTTTGCTTATTTTTTTTGGAGTTGATAAATCGGAGTATGAGATGAGAAGCTGTAACACCATTATACAAGGACACCATATTGGATTATTGGTTATATCACATTCCTTTGGCATTCAATCAATTGGAAACGCGGATCGAAGTGTCTTAATTAATAGCCGCCCTGATATTCTCAGCCGGCTATAATAGCGCTCCTAATTTTTCGAAGAATTTGAATTATTGGGGCGCTGTCTGTTTTTAAGATCTGTTCACACATTTTCATAAGTTTTGAAGTCAAATTGGAGTATTGATTTTAGTCACGCCGAAACGGGAAGTAGAGCGACAAGGCGAGTGGTTTTGCTTCGTGAAATATTTATGCTCTAATTTTTAAGTAGAGTGGGAAAACTGTGTTTGAACAAAAATTCGCTTTCTCGCTAGTGGTTTTTTGTTTACATGCGGCAATTTCACTTTGGTTTTTTCTTTTTTTCAGTTTTTTGGATTGGATTTTCTAAATGGTTTTCCCGATCCATTCATAGTCTGTTATAGGTCTAGTTTTTTGTTTTGTCAGTGAAAATTCTTTGAATTGTACGTCAGGACTTGTCCTGTTATGCTTTTTTTTCGTCGTGGAACAAAAATAATGTTTCGCTTTACCTCATTTTGCCGCTTTTTCAACATTTTGCGTGAAATCTTTGACTTCTCTATTCTAGTTTCTCCTTTCTCTCATTCTGCTAAAAGTCATTTTGAATATCGGATGCTCAGCAAAGCAATTCAAAATGAACTCAGTATACAAAAATGAAATCAGAAATAGAAGCGGGTTAAAACCCAATTTTAGATGCCCGCTATTTGAAGGTCGATCCGATAAGTCTTAGTTACCATCTGTAATGCTTATTGGTATTGATAGTAGCCCCTGTAGCCTCTCTCTAAGAAACAGAAGTATGTTCAACTACGAAATGCCGTCAAAATAAATCGGACTTGAAAAATGTTTTTGTTCGAAAATCTTCTTTTTCAATGTCTTCTATTCCAATCCCAATCATGCTTTTTGGAATCAAGGACGGCTGTTTATCGACAATCTGCCGGGTATGTTTTATACATTACACCGTATTAGTGTCCAGGACCGTATTTTAGTTCAATAATAGAACTTATTCTAGCGCAGAAGGAGAGCATTGAATCAATTTCCAATCTTTGGTACTTACTTAGCTGTTCAGTTTTGTTATTAGATTGCATGCAATTTTTCCACGGGTCTGGCAAAACCTGCTTTTGTACTTATTTGAAATGTTTCACTCGTTCAGTTGAAGTTCATTGGCGTTTAACCATCTTGCGACATTCTCTTGAGACTTAAACATCTGATCTTGAGAAATGTAGTCAGCGTAAATTTGTATCGTCAGAAAAATGATAAACACTGACTTGATTGCATGCTTTAGGTAAGCCTTTCTTTTTAATCAGGAACAGCAAGATCCAGGAATGGAACCCTGAGGAACACCACAACTGAAATTTAACTAATTGGATGATATTCCAGATAACCCTTTGTTCTACGGCATGGGTAGCTATGAGGCTGTTTCCAGCAATTATAGCGGATACTAAACCGTTCTAACTTGTTAAGCAAAATGTAATGATTATTTATCGAAAGCTTTTCAGATCCAGAATAAATTGACGTTTTCAGAGTTTGGCTAAGGCGTCAGCGGTTGATTGTTTTTTACAGAGGCGAAATTGTTTAAAATTCAAGAAATTAAAGCCTCTAGATACTTGACGGCTCATATGTATTCCTTAAAACATATAAGAGAGAAATTTGCGTACAGTTTTATTCTTTTCTCAATCATTCTTCAAAAAGCGGAAAGAGTTTAGCTTATTTGAGCTAAATGGGGTAGGTAAAAGATCCCTCGTAAAACGATACCTTTATCAATGATGTGAGGTATTTGGTAATCACTGATCATTCAGCCATAACCAATATATTACTTATTTCATCTTCGCCTCTGACAGTTTACTGGGAAAGGAGTTAATTACTTATCAACTACCGCAGTTTACCGGATCAGGCTTGGTGTTTGATAGATGAAGTCATTTCAGGAAAGCTATTATACTGCAGGGTTTTTCCGGCTAGTTCATTAAAATAAATAAACGTCTTGTCTCGTGTCTCCTTAACTTCTACCAAACTTATTTTTGATTGCTCTCGAATGACAGGAAATTATTGTAAACGTGCATATCTTTTTATGCAAATTTTTTGCTTGAGCGTTTTGTGCTTTTCTTCTAGAAAAATCTTTGACTTCTCAAGTGACCTTTAGCGAACTTTTTGATTTTGGAGTAATTTCAGTTGCTCTCGCTCGGAAATAAAGTGTGTTTTGTTACATCTATTTTGTTACTGAAAATCAATTGTTACTGAAAACAAAAAACATCGATTTTGTTAATGAGTAAAGCGAGAGATTATTATCCAATCACAAACAAGAATTTCTAAGCATTTAATTGCGCTCTAATAAAAGACGTTCTAATATACATGGAAAGTTCTGAAAAAGTCCGTATAACCTGATTTTAAGTAAATATAACCACGATATGTACAGATTAAGCTGGTTTTCGGGGTAATATTTTTCGGGTTTGTGGATTCATTGGTACAAAATGGTGACTGGCATTGAACTGATTAATGAGCAGACAAAATACCGGCCAAATGAGCATCAAAAATTTCCGTCTAACAACCACTTGTGGCTGTCAACGATATGAGTTAAAAGGTTGCTATACTGTACGTTTTGTTGAGAATACGTTGCTTTGCACGTTTAACGCTATTGAATTGAAGATACGAAAGAGTGTTTTCACCTTCATTATGGTGCCGCTCCTTGCTGAGCCATCTTCCTTTAGTTCTGTAAATACACGCAAAGTCTATAGGCATTACGTTAGCATAATTGTTGTAAAGCCTAAAAAGTGAACCTAATAATTAGATTCACGGAATAGATCAATATCACATCACCTATTAAGGTGACGATTGCGAAAGTTGCTTTGATATAATTGATTTGGTTGGGTTACAAACAGTTTCACAGTAATGCATCCGCTCAACGCTCTGTTTTGCCTTCTCCCTGAATTTACGGGCCGTGAAAGCTTGGCATGCTACAAACACTAGCGATCAAATATAGACAATTAATCGCAACCTGAAAACAGTATTGGAAACCTGAGGTAATGACCATCTGTCATTATCGAATTAGACGATCTCAAAAGAATAATCTGTGGTCAAAGCAATCAGTCAAAAGCCATTGGGCGGAAAAAAGCAGATAAAGGTGAACTTGAACAGGGCATGAACCTCAATTCAAAATCGAGTGTTAGATTGAGCAATATTTACGGTGTCTTACGGAGTTGCTAGAGTCCAGATTAGGCTATGACTGTAAGACAGAACGTCTATTTTTTATATATCCTAATTCTACTTCTCTTTGAATTTAGACGGCAAGAAACCCAACCCATGAACTTCTGATTTTGAAACGGGTGATGAAATCAAAAATATTGGATAACTGGTCACCAATAACCCCCAGAGTTGTATTTTTAAGAGCGAAAAAACATCGATTTTGAAAATTTTGGTCGAATTACCAAAAATTTAAAAATATTGATATAGTCGGTTCGTATATCAAAAAATCACCTCTGATATCGAGAAAAATGATAGAACATTATGCTAAATTATTCTATTTGAAAATTTTTTGGTCAGTTTTGATGCAATTCTAAAAAAATTACGGAATCAGTATCGAATACTGATAAACCAGACGTTCGGATCTAAAACCGTCCAGTTTACTGGATTACCGTTCCGTAATGAAGAATTTGCAGAAAAAAATGACCAAAACTTGAAAAAAAAATGGACAAAAGCATAAAATTTTGACAAATTTTTCAAAATTATGATTTTTCAACAAGAAGGTTTGTCAATTGAGTGAAACTCAATACACACCGAAAATTTGTGAAAAAATCCACAACATCCGGCCTAACGAAAAAATATCTAATTCCCAGACTTTTTTCTCGTCGCTCGTTTAGGTAACGTTTCGTACGCGTCCTTTTTGTCATTTCACTCGTCAATTGTCCGTGTTCCGTTTTTTTTCAATAACGTCGCTCTGCCAAAACTCTGCTATTCGTTTTCTCCGTCTACTTTTCCGGGTTTCGATGTAGTATGTTGTCATATATGATAAAGTATGTTGTGTTTTTGTTGCAGTATGTTGATTAAGCTAGTATGCTGGTTGGTTGCTTTGGTCTTGTTGCTTTCTAGGGTGTGACTCAAGTTCTAGAGTTACGGCTGGTTGGTTCCTGGACTTTTCCAACTTACTATTTTACTATCACCCCTGTTGTAGTATATTGATTTTTGCTGCTGTATGTTTGCGTGTAACTGTATGATTGTTAGTTGGTTTGGGGTTTTGCCTTCTAGGGTGTGACTTAAGTTTATTCTGGAGTTACGTCTAGATCGTGTCTTCACTTTTCCAGCTTTCATAGACTACGAAAACGCTGCATATTATTTAACTTTTGCTGTAGTTTTTTTAATATCGTTGGTATGCTGATCAGTTGTTTAGGTTTGAATATTCCTGGGGGGTGACTCAAGTTTATTCTGGAGTTACGGCTAGTAAATTTCTTGCTCTTTTCCATTTAGTATACTACTGCTTTGCCGTAAATTAGTTGGCTATTTGTATATTTTAAGCCCCATAATGACTTGTGCTAATTTGTCTTGCAGTAGCATCTCTCCTCCTTCATGGGGTGTGACTTAAGTTTGTTCTGGAGTTACGGCTAGTTTATTTGGTTGAGTTTGTTACTGTGGCCTGCTAGCATAGTACTTCCCGACTTCCCCGCTCGTTGCTCAATCGTCTCCCGCCCGTTCTTTCTGGTCTTTCCGTTTCGTTGCGCGCTACTCGCTCAAAGCTTCCGTTCTAAGCGTCCGTTTTCCCGCAGCGTCGTGAGCCGTCGCCTGACATTTTCCTTCCGTCCGTCTTGTTTCCTGTTCCATCGTGCGTCGTTCGTTAAGCGTTTCCGTCCCGTCCGTAGGGTTGCCCGTTTCCTACCCTCGTTTTCGCCAGTTTCGTTCCGTTTCCTGTTTCATTGCGCGCCGTTCGCCCGTCCTTCCCGCCCCGTCCGTTTCATTTCCTGTTTCGTCGTGCTTCGTCCACTCGGTCCTCTTTTGACGGTTGCCTGTCTTCCTGTTTAATCTCACGTTGCTTAGAAGCACGTTAGACGCCCTCTCCCCTTTGTTACTCACTTTGCCGAGTAATTCGTTACTCGGTAATTTATTTCCTGCTCTTCGACGTCTTGATTATCAAGTCGTTGTCATTTGGGTTCGGTATAACCCTCGTTCCACCTGTTTGATTGAAAGTTTCTCTACATTGATAAATTAGCCATTTCAATATCAGGGCCGAACAGCAAGAAAAATTGAAAAAGCTCTTTAATGCAAGATCTAATCAAGAATCTGAGTTGCGTAAAATCCATAGGAACATCACAGATGCCATAGATCGTCAATACAGGAGGGTTAAAGTTAAACGCTTGGTTTCAAAGTTGAAGGATGTTTTCAGTAAACCTGTGCAGAATGCAGAAATGTTTGACTTGGCCATTAAAGTGGAGAACCCAGTTTCAATTTACCCTGTCCTTGAGCAATGGTTGGATGATGTAACTGAGAACAATGATAAATTGTTGCTTGCGACTAGAAGCTATATTGACTCAGTTGCTGACCGAGACACCGTATTCGAGGCCGTTAATCCTGAAGGGCAGTCTAAGATAAATTCACACCGAACAGCATCTTCAATGTCTAGTCAGTGTAAACATTACTTTCGCATGGCAAAACTAAAACGCGATTAGGCTGAGAAACAACAGCAAGCTGCCATGCGCCTGGCTAAACAAAAACACAAAATTGCCTTGAGAAAAAAGGAGCTTGAAATACAAATGCAGCAGATGGCTCTGCAGAATTGGAGGAAGACCACCAGCAGCGTGTTGCCGCAGCTAAACTAGATGAGGCCGAATTAATGAATAATCGTTCTTTGTTTAGTCACCACTCAAGTGAACTAAATTTAATTAAAGATAGGGGATCAGATAGAAGTCAGAAACTTGTTCAGGATTGGGTAAATTCGTTTCCACCCGGTAATTCATTGAATGCTGCAAGTGAGTTAAACTTTTCTCGTCCTGGTTCAGCAACCGCTGACCATCCCGTTCAAGATTCTGCCCTTAGTAATCCACCAGAAAACTCAAGTAATATATCCGGTAACCTAAATTACCTTGAAATGCTATCTCAGTACACAAGGCCAGCAATTGCTCAGCAAGAGGCATTGTATCGGGAATACCTCCATGCTCCACTGCAGCAATACCTCAGTGATCAAAGGGTCGAGCTGGCACATAGTCCCTCAGGCAGTGGTGTTGTGAACCCAGTGAACTAAGAATCAACCGATGTACCAAATGTCGCACTGTCACCACTTCAATCACCTATGCAACCCCCACGGCCACCGACACCTGTTATGGCATTATCAGCATGCCTGGTCAGCTGTATCTGCGCAACCTTTTTTGCACAACAAAAGAATCAAACTTAATTCAACATTCGACACGAAACACAACTCCTTATTACCCATCCCATGCATTATCTCCCTCCATCTTCGAACCCACTCGTGAACCCCCACCCTTTCTCCCACCTCAACAATTAGTTAATCCTCAGCTCTCCGTGATTTTGTCCTCTATAAAAGCGAGCAGAGCAACATACTTACCCTTCCCCAACATTCCACAGCAAAACATTGTCCATTCACATCAAGGCCGTCTGGTACCGTGTCCTACCGTACCGAAACGTCCCCTTAACCGTAACCCCGATTTAAATTTATGGCGTTTTTCTCAGAATACCCCTCAAAAGCAAACGAGGTGAAAAATAGTGCAGCCGTTTTCTATAACTTTTAACCAACACTTCCCTCAAGCACTGCTAACCCTGCCAGCAGCCATGCCCTCTCACAATAGACTGCAGCACAAAATGTTAATAGCAACCTGTAGCAACCAAGTTAACCCATTCAGTACGGCAACTAACATCGATCCACCTTTTGTCACGCCGATTATTCCTCCCATGTACGGTCATACCGCACCCGCACCGTTGTGTTGGGGTAGCTCAGAGCATCCCACGCCTCCGGCGCCAGCAGCCGAAAATGCAAACCTTATTAAGGTGTTGGTTGACGCAAGAGGAATGACCCGCTGCCTGAATGGAAGTTGTCCCAATACAATGGGGACCCCCTACAGTGGCACGAATGGTATGGTCAATTTAAAAGCGCAATTGACTCTAACTGATGACGTAAAATTGACATACCTCAAGACCCTCGTAACTATTAAAGCTAAAACAGCTATAGCTGAGTTCACCTACTGCGGCGCAATGTACAAAAACGCACTGAGGACCTTGGAGTGTAAATTTGGCCAACCGCAGGTGGCCGTAAGTGCGGACAAACTCAACAGCTTTCCACCATTGAAGATGCACAATAGAGATTTCATCATTAACTATTCAGGGTGCATTTCAAGTCTTGTCGGGGTGTTTAAATCGCTCTCATATGATTCGGACTTAAAGAGTGCTGCGCTTCTCAACACTGCCGTACAGAACTACCACAGATTTGAAAGAGTCATGGTCACACTTCACTGTCAAAAAGCATTGGGTGAAACCTACTCTTCTGGACTTTAATGGCTGGTTAAAAGATAAGGCCGAAGCGCATGATTTAATGAGAAATATCGCATCTAAAGCGAGGACTGAGGATACCATCAACCCAGTAAACAAGTCGAAAGTTGCTTGAAAGGCATTTGCAGCAAATACGCAACAAAAGTTTTCAAAAACCGCAACAGAGAGCTCCGTCAACATCTATCCCACGCTGCATCGTATGCAAGGGCAGTCATCGGTTGTGGGAGTGTCCTGTGTTTAAGGAAAAGACCCCCACGCAGCGAGCCAAGGTCGTGGCCGAAGCTAAGCTCTGTTTTTCATGTTTGCTGGATAAACACATGTTAGGGCAATGACCAAGTCCCTGTAAATGTAGAAAAGTTGGCTGCAACCGCTCCCGTAACACCTTACTTCACGGAGCTGAATGGGTTTTTCCAGCTAAACTCACAAACAACAACTTCAATAATTCGAAGTCGAATTCAGGTACTAGTAGGCCAACTACTGGTGAACAGCAACCAAGCAAAACGACCACTTTGTCTTCTGTCACTGATATCAAAGGACTTCTTCGGGTGACGGAACTGAAACTTAATAATTCGTCTGGTACTAGTACTACGGCGTTGGTTTTATGCGATACCGTTTGCAGTAACTCTTGGGTGTCAAATAGTCTCGCAGCTATACTCGGTTTGCAAGGTACCGCATTAAAACTTACCGTCAAGTGTATAAACACGGAAGAGCTCATCGACAGAAAGGTTGTTCAATTGACCGTGACACCTCATAAAGACCAAGACTTCGAAGCATTTACTGTACGTCCCTATGTGAGGGAAATATTAAACGTAGGTTTCGACATCATTGACGTTAAGTCCATGCAAGAAACTTACCCACATCTGGCCTTCCTGGATCCAGTAAGATATAGCTATGGAGACATTGAGATGATACTTGGAAAGGATGTCCACCATGCCGTGCGCCCGTTAGAGTACTTTTCAGCCGACGAAAAGCGCTCACTTCGCTGTCCGCTTGCCCATAGGTTGGGTTCTAAGTGGCCCTCTCCCGTCAAGTTCAAGTTTAGTCTCGACGTGTTTCAATGCAAATATTGAACATGATTATGAACTGGCTTGCCAATTTAAGTCATGGTACGATGTGGAATCGTACGGCGCGTACTTGTAGGTTGACCCACGATCCGCAGCGGATGCTCGCGCGCATAAAGTACTTGAAACAGCGACCTTTCATAATGGCCAAAGGTACGATGTCGGTATGTTATGGGCCGATGGCAACATCCAGCTCCCGAATAACTACTTTTCGTCACTGGTGCAACTTAAATCTCTCGCGAAGTGGCTCACTAGAGACACAACATTACGCAAAAGAAAATTACGCAAAAACCATCGATGAAGACCTGCAAGAGGGTAACGTAATAACTGTTCCTGACGCTCACATGGTCGAAAAACGGTCGGATAAAGAGTGGTACCTACCGCATCATCCCTTAATCAACCCGAACAAACCGGGGAGTGCATAGGGTACTAAATGGTGCAGCAAAGTTCCACGGTACTTCTTTGAGTAAATCTTAGCTTACTGGCCACGACCTGCTCCAAAACCTAATTCATGTGCTTCTTAGGCTCCGTCAACATCAGTTCCTCGTGTCCGCAGATATCGATGGTGTTTCTCCATGTGGGTGTCCCTGACTGTGACCTGCCATCACTGCGTAATTTGTGGCGGGAGGACCCCACAACAAATGTTTCAGTGTATCAATAGACGCGCCGTATATTCGGGGCTAAAGACTCGCCCACATACGCCAACTATGCATTGCAACTCACGGCCCGAGACATTGTTAGTCAGTACCCGGAAGCAACCAATGCTGTCCTAGAAAATTTCCCCATGGACGATTACTTGAGTTCGGTGGAGTCACCTGAGAGGGCTCTCAAAAGATCGAAAGAGTTGGTGCATTTTCTCCATCTAGTGGGTTCAAGTTTACTAAGTTTGTACCAAATCTGGCTGATCGAATTGATGGGTCACCTCAGTCTACCGAACCAAAAGTAATTGCCTCATCTAAGGAGGATTCTTTGCTTGTGATTCGGTTGAAATGGGATCACAACAATGATACTCTATTTCTGAGTCGGGTTACCTCCAGTACAGTAACTAAGTCTTTAGCAGAAAGCTTGGTTTTGAGCCTATTCTCTAAGGTATTTGATCCCACCGGCCTAGTGGCACCATTTACCGTTGGTGCCCGATTGTTACTAAAGGACATCTGGTGTGTCAGCAGGCAGCACTGGGATGAAGAATTACCAAAAGACACTGTTGAAAGGTTCCTCGAATGGAGTGAAGAACTATCCCAGCTTGCCGAAATCGTTATACCAAGGAGTTACTTTTCCGAAAATTTTGAACACCTGGAGCTACACGTGTTTGGCGACAGTTCTCAAGAGGTCTTTAGCGCTGTTGCATTTCTCCGAGCTCAAGTAAACACTAGTGGGCTGCTAAAAACGGAGCTTGCATTTGTCCTGGGTAAAGCTCGCGTAGCATTATGGAGGTGATGACAATTCTAAAGCTAGGAGCTGCAAGCTGCCCTACTGGCCACTCGGTTGAAACAAGACATATGACGAGCCCTTTCTGTGCATGTTAACAAAGTTTTTAATTGGACCGATAGTATTACTGTCTTGCAATGGCTTAACTCCACAAGCAAGCAGCCAATTTTTATAGCAAACCGTGAATGCGAGATTTTAATACACACACTAGCGTTGACGAATGGGACCACGTTGCCTCTGCGATAATCTGGCAGATGCCGGCACTCGTGGTGTGTCCGCTGAAGTTTTGCAGTCAATTAGCTGGGTGGGGTTCCAGATCTCTTCAGAGTCCAGGAATTCCCGTTCGGTCCAAGCACCGAAGTAGTTAAAAACATCAAACTTGGTATAGTAACTAAGGAAACTGACAAAACTAACACATCATTGGCCGCATCCGCAACTAAGTCAACGAACAAACCGCCCCCGCAACTAATCACTTTCGATAAGTTTTGTTATCAAAAATTGCTTCGAATAACAGCATACATACTTCGGCTGTTACCCTCACATGAATGCTACCGTAGTATCGATGGTAGTATAATAGATCCCACTGATCTTGACAAAGCCGAGCGTGATCTTCAGTATCTCGTTCACGGAGAATTTTTTCCGAAAGAAAAGATCTCCTGGAAAACATCCGCTAAACGGAGTAGCCGTATTGCCCGGTTTTCCCCCTTCGTCGGACCAAATCCGTTCGGCTGGCCGCAGCAAACGGTCGGCCGAAGTTGATTATCATGTAAAGCGTGTTATCGTTCTTGGCGCACGGCATATGTTCGTAAAACTGTTTCTACGCCATACTCACTTGAAAAACCATCATCAAGGTGTTGACTACCTGCGGGCTAAACAACATGAACGTTATACCATCCTTAAATTACGATCCTCACTGCGTTCGATTTAATCTAACTGCGTCACGTGGAGAATGTTACGCGCTGCCACTATTCAACCCATCATGGCTGACCTCCCAGTAGAAAGACTCGCATACTAGTCTCCTTCCTTCACGAACACCGGGATCGACTACTTCGGGCCGTTTTACGTTACTGTACGTAGGACTACCGAGAAGAGGTGGGGATTCCCCTTCACATGCTTAACTACTCGTGCCGTTCATGTTGAAATCGTTCCGTTAATGGACGTCAGTTCGTGTGTAATGGGAGTGGAACGGTTCGTCTCCCGTCGGGATACAGCTGCCATTATTGGGTCAGACAATGGCACTAACTTTGTTGGCGCGGAAAAAACTACGCGATAATTTCGAAAAGTGGAACACCATCAACATCGTCGTTGAACTTGCCCACAAAGGCATGAAGTGGAGGTTCAATGCGCCCAGTGCGCCACACCAGGTTGGCGTCTGGGAGATGCTAGTACGTAGTTTTAAGCGAATTCTTTGCACCATCCTCGGTACTCGTCGTTTCACGGACGAAGTTTTGAACTCTCCTTTTTGTCTCGTCGAAAATGCACTTAACTCACGCTCGTTAACGCCTGTAAGCGCTGACCCATCCGACCTAGGCGAAATAACACCTAATCATTTCCTAATCCGTCAATCGTTGGCGTAGACGAGTTTGATCACCCTAAACGGTACGCCCTCGCACAGTCGTATGCTAACACTATTTGGTCACGTTGGATCAAAGAGTACGTACCGGCGCTGAACCGACGTTTCAAGTGGCAGACGCCCGCCGAGCATCACCGTAAGACCGGTGATTTGGTTTGGGTAGTTGAAGAGACCAACCCAAGGGGTTACCCACTGCTCGGATCACTGAACTCCGTTGCGGTTCCAACAGCGTCGCGCGCTCCGCCGTCCTGCGCACGTCTACCGGATCGCTCGTACGCCCGCTTAAATTAATACCGTTTCTCCCAACATCTTCAGGGCTGGAGGATGTTACTGAGTAAAGCGAAAGATTATTATCCAATCACAAACGAGTTTTTCTAAGCATTTAAATATGCTCTAATAAAAGACGTTCTAATATACATAAAAATTTCCGAAAAAGTCCGTATAACCTAATTTTTAGTAAATATAACCATGATATTTTCGGATTAAGGCGGTTTTCGATATGTACGGGTTAAGGTGGTTTTCGGTGTAATATTTTTCGGGTTTTTAGATTCACTGGTACAAAATGGTGACTGGCATTGAACTGATTCATTATCAGAGAAAATACCGGCCAAATGAGCATCAGAAATTGTCGTCTTAAAAACCACTTGTGGCTGTTAGCGATATGAGTTAAAACGCTGCTATACTGTACGTTTTGTTGAGAATACGTTGCTTCTTTGTACGTTTAACGCTATTGAGTTGAAGATACGAAGGAGTGTTTTCACCTTTATTATTGGAGTAATTTCAGTTGCTCTCGCTCGGAAATAAAGTTTGTTGTTCAAACAAAACCGACTGTTAGAGTGTTGACAACAAGTTGTAATAACCGAGTGGTTAGTACCTCCGCCGAGGTGACAGAATCGAACACAGGAGTTCAGGGTTTGAATCATTCATTCGGCTGATGTTTACGCACCCATAAAAAATTATCTAGACTGCAGCCCGTGAAGTATTTTGCGCCGCCTGTCAATCGAAAGTAATTTTTCCGATGTTCGTCTTTATGTTCAAAGTAAATCCATTAAGCTGCTTTGAAATGTTGTTTGAATGCATTAGAATGTCTTTGAATCTAAGTAGGTAAATTAGATGGGTCTCGTTTCCTTTTACTATAAGCCCGGTTGCGTTCAGTACGTAAGTTTTCAGCTGATTGTCAAACCATTCAGACATTGTTCTGTAACCGACCAGAAAACTTCATAGCAAGCAGTGAAAGAAATACCACTTTTAACAACTTTCAAATTCGTCACTCAAATGGAGCAAAAAATTTTCCATATTTGGACAACAGAGAAAAGATTTTTCTCCTGCTGTCTTGCTTTCAGCTTCTATATTTTTATAGCGCATGCAAAATTGGGTAATGGTCAGAGAAACTCTGATCATCTGGAATCTGACAGTTTGCAATTAAATTAAATGGTTCATTCAAGTTGCTGAACTATTTGTGACACGGATTTCTATTTTTTGGTTAACAGATTGTTCTTCAAGATATTCATGTTAACATCTTTGCATAATACTGTTGGTATGCCCATAACTTCAAGAGCTCCTTAAACTCAATTTTGGTTTGTTCTAGGTTTGTTGCATATTATCATTAATCGGAATAGGAAGCCTACGTTAGCAAACAATTATATCTACGTTAACCTACAAATCTTGTTTGTTGATGTACAAGATCTTGTTTGTTGATCAACAAGATCTTGTTTGTTGATTTTGTTTGTTAATCTACAAACAATTGTATCTACGTCAATTGTAACCTATGTTAACAAACATGTGTATCTACGTTAACAAACAATGACTCTTCAATCTTGAAATGAAGCGCTTTTGGGGCACAATTGTTGGGGCGCTGTCTCTTTTTTTACCAGATCTGTTCACAATGTTTCATTATTTTTGTTGTCAAATTGAAGTGTTGTTTTTTGTCACGCCTATGAAGGAAGTGGAGCGAAAAATCGGGTTGTTTTGCGCGTTTTTGACGTTACTGTTCAAGTAGTGTGAAAAAGCTTTTTTTAACAATAATCACCTTTCTCTGGCTAGTGTTTTTTGTTGACATGTGGCAATCTGACTTTGATTTTTTACTGTGTTTTCGATTTTTAATTGATTTTTTCTGAATGATTTCCCCATCCATTCATAGTCCATTTTTGGTCTAGATTTTTGTTTAAAGTGAAATTTCTTTGAATTGTAGGGCAGGACTTGTCCTGCTATGTTTTTAATGTAGTTACGACCATATGATGTCACGGTCACTTCAAATCTACTTTGTGTTTATTAATTGCTCTTGAACGAAGTTCATAGCGATTATTGTAAACGTGTGTGTCTTTTTTTTGCAAAATTTTTGCTTGACAATTTTGACTTTTCGAGTGACTTTTACTCCCATAACTTTTTGTGTTTCGCTTGATCTAAAATTCTCTCTCAATCACAATTTCAAGCAGCTGAACTCAATTGTTGGCGGCATTTTAATACTAAAAGTCAGATGAAAAGTGCGCCGAAACTTGTGTCATTTTTTACTTTGAATCTTAATAGTGGTTTATGTTAACCTCTAATGTGGTTATTTGAAGCCCACTATTGAAGTTCTTAGTCCCATTTAGGCTCACCCTCCCTCCACCCGACTGAAGCAGGCTGCAATTGATTAGAGCTCCCTCTAGTCGTTCGAAAGCAATTCTTCCGAAGTTTTGTCGGTTATGTTTCATTTAAGCAATTTTGTCTGAATTGAGTGCGTGACGTCGTTTCTCTCAAGGAGTGTTTTACTCTCAGGGAGTATGGAGGAAGTGTTTTGTTCAATCTGCATGATTGTGTTTGGTCACACGTGACTTGCCTCACTCTCAGAAATGACATCCTCGCTTTCAAATTGACGTTCTTTACTTAAATTTAAGATTATTTGAGAACAGCTAATAGATGAAGCAATGAGTTATTCAGACTCTTAATCAAACTTAACATCTCAACATTAATAAAGAACAATATAATTTTCTCTTTTTCGGCCTGTTTTATTATTTTTATGAGACATGCTTAATTTTTTTCCGAAAGAAGCCAAGCGAATTGTTATAAACATTTAATGGGTAACACTTTTTGTGAAAGCCAGTCAACAGACCTTTCAATTAGCTATTTGAATTAATCTTAAGCATTCTGGGTTCAGAATGCAAAACTGAATAGTTTTGCTAGGCTTCGGAAATAGTGTTGGTTGAAAACGATTCAAGTTCTACAACTTTGCCAGAGCAAAAAGCTAATTTTGTTTGGGCCGATTTTCCTTTTATTAAATTAGTGCCAATGTGTTTGGCAATTCTTTCGGATTACCATTGAGAGATGTCAGTAGCATGCAAACGACTGGCCATACCATTCTCCATTAGTTATATACCTGACCGTTGTTTATAGTGATTATTTTTGTGCTAATAGGGAACACAGCTCTGCACTTGGCAGTTCAAAGTGGGTTGGTGGATTGTGTCCGACTGCTCCGCAACGCAGGTGCTCCTCTATTCATAGAGAACAAGGACAAGAAGACTGCTTGTGACCTCTGTGACAAGCAGGCCCATCTAGCCCATATTGCCCGTTTCCTAGAATCAGCCATGGTCTTCAATTGTCAACAGGTGCCAAATATTCATTACATCTACATTCTGTTATCAATATTTTGCCGCTAAAATTGGACGAGCGTTACAGGCACGATTGCATGAGAGTAGTTGAGAAAAATGTATTATATTTCTCTGACAGCTGCTATTGGAAACTTAAAAGAAGGAACAGAAGCTCTTATTCGCGGGTGATTTAGATGTGTTATCGGATACGATCCTTGATACAGTTGATTCCCGCTAGTCATTTTTAGTGCCAGTGTTGATTTCAGTGAAAATTGTCAAGTTCAAGTGGGCGTGTTCTGATTAATTACTCTCAAACGAAGTCTGCAGAAATTATGTTAGTCCCGTGGTCTTTTTATGCAGTTTTTCGTTCGACTGATTTTTCTTCTGATCCGTTTAACTCTTCGTCCTCAAAATGGAATAAACATGTAAAGCCCGAAGGGCATTAGGTGGATGAGAAGCTCTCTTATAGCCTTGCGTCTCACTAGTCTCAAAGTATGCAACTCACCAAAACTGTTAACTGTTTTGAAGAGACAATTTCAGGGTGAAGGGTGCGTTTTACGCCCCTGAGTCACCGCCCTCTCGCTCACCCCGAACTCCCCACCCCCACCCCACGTCCACCTTCTTCCACTCTGCCAATTTGGACCTCACTCTCGGCCAGTCCCCCTTCCCCTGTGTTTAAGATAATGATCATTATGGTAGACTATTCATTTTTAAGCAAAGTTTGAGGTTTCAGGAAGTTTGATTATAGGAGAATTTTGCTTTCAGGACTCGCAGCCGGTGTGTGTTGCTGAGATCAATGCTTTGAGGACAGAAATCTTCGAATACGAGACTAAAGGGCATGAGAGTACAAAAGACAGGCCGATGTCGTCATCATTAGGCAACAGCGCCAACTCTTCTTCATTTGAAGTCTTCAATCGGTCAGCATCAACATCGTCAATAAACAGGGATGTGCCATCTGAGTCTGGGGGAGCTGATTCTGCCCACGGTAACGGAAGTAATCTCCATCTGAGTTGCTGGAGCAGGTGTAGCTTTACTCATCAGGGCTTACTCAAGCTCAGAAGGGATATTCTCCTAACGACGGCCAATGAACTGAAGATCTCGTTAGACGTGAGTTGTATGATTTTGCAGTTTGGACCAAGTTATTGTCAGATTTTCATTTTAATCGCTCTAAGGAGCACCTTAGTTATTATAGCTGCGAAGCTGTAAGCTGAGCGGAGCTATTGCGATGCTCTTGGTTTTTTACAATTCAAAGAATTTGAATTGTATTGGGGCGCTGTCTTTTTTAAAGATCTGTTCACACAATTTCATGATTTTTGAAGTCAAATTGGAGTTGTGATTTTGGTCACGCCAAAACAAAAAGTGGAGCGAAAAGGCGAGTGGTGTTGCGGCGTGAAATTTTTGCGCTCTAATTTAAAAGTGAGTGAGAAAACGGTTTTTGAAGCCTAGTTCTTTGTTTGAACCAAATTTCCATTTCTTGCTCGTGGTTTTTCGTTAGCATGCGGCATTTTGACATTGATTTTCTGTTTTTATTTTTAACTGTTTTTTAAAAATGGTTTTCCCAATTCAATCATAGTCCATTCTAGGTCTAGTTTTTTGTTCAACGAAAATTCTTTGAATTGTACGTCAGGACCTGTCCTGCTATGTTTTTAATTCGCTTTACCTTTTGATCACGTTTTTCTTTATAGATAAGTCACGTAGAGTGAGAAAACGGTGTTTGAACAAAAGTTCGCTTTCTCGCTAGTGGTTTTTTGTTCACATGCGGCAATTTCACTTTGATTTTTACTGGTTTTTTTCGATTTGTTGGATCGGATTTTTGCGCTGAATAGTTTTTTAATCCATTTATAGTTCATTCTAGGCCTAGTTTTTTGTCTGAACCAAATTTCGATTTCTCGCTAGTTGTTGTTTTTTGTTCACATGCGGCATTTTGACATTAATTTTTTTTTCATTTTATCTGATTTTTTTGGAAATGGTTTTTCCAATTCAGTTATAGTCCGTTCTAGGTTAAGTTGTTTGTTTAGTCAATTAAAATTCTTCGAATTTTACGTCAGGACTTGTCCTGCTATGTTTTTTTGTTTCGTCGTTTGGCGCTCTTTTTCGTTTTACATTTGTTCACACAGCAAAGCTGAAAAATTCAAATCGGCTGAATGACTTCTTCCTCTCACTAACGGCTTTTGCGGGCGTGACTTCATTTCTTACTCTCTCTCTCTCTCTCTCTCTCTCTCTCTCTCTCTCTCTCACACACACACACACAGGCAAAAGTTTTTTGCGTGATTAGATTTTGATCATAAGTGACTTACCTCGCTCAATAAAACTTATGCACTTTAAAACTTTAGTTCATTTTGAATTTGTTTTAGGTCCAAGGAACTCATATGTGCAATAAAGGCCCCTAATGAAAAAGCTTCTGCGCAATTTTAGGAAGCTTTGTTAATTTATCACTGTGTTTTTAGATAGCTTTCTTTGAGCGGCATCAATAACGTTTTTTAAAGTTATTTATCTGTTTCTATCTCTTATACGGCACGCAAGTCTATTGTTTGGCAGCTATTCCGGCAATCTGCCGGCTATGTTTTTCCTCAATCATTTTTCCTGTTCTTTTTCATTAGCCGCGCTTTATCGTCTCAGTCGTTGATTATTGCGGCGCTAATTGCAAATCAACGAATTTGGATTGTATTGCTGCTCTTTTTTTACAATCCAAAGGATTTGGATTCTATTGGGGCCCTGTCTTCAGATATGTTCACTCATTTTTATCATTTACATATCAATGAGAAGTCACCATTATAGTGATTTAATCATACTGAAGTAGTAAAGGGAGCGGAAAAACGAGTAGCTCAAGTGCGTAAAAATTTTCAAACTATGCTGAACGTCAAAAGTAATTGAGCACCCCGCAGTATTGCAAATGAAAGTTCACTTTTTGATCCAATACTCCAACTTGTTACCTAACCTTAAAAAATCCACATCATTGATCCACTACGCTAAGGGTCTTGTCTTCCTTTAAATTGAGATAAAACGTAGCGGTAAATTGTAAGATACCCAATGTATATTTGACAAACTCCAACACAAAAAGAAAAGTTTTCACTTTTTTCACTCTTACGTACAGCGCAAATGCAAACTCAATCATAGTTGAATAAACATGAAAGCATATTGGATTTTGCAACAAACTTTTTCTCGTGGAATTATGATGGATTTCGGAAACTTAGATTGGGGTATCTGGTGGGTTACGGTTGCGTATTATCTGAATTTCATAGGTAGGCAAGATTCTTAGCTTAGTAGATCAATGCTGAAAAAAATGTTTCCAGCGAAAATTGAGTGGTGTTGCGGCGTGAATTTTTTTTGCTCTAATTTAAAAGTAGAGTGAGAAAACGGTGTTTGAACAAAAGTTCGCTTTCTCGCTAGTGGTTTTTTGTTCACATGCAGCAATTTCACTTTGATTTTTACTGTTTTTTTCGATTTGTTGGATCGGATTTTTTCGCTGATTAGTATTTTAATCCATTAATAGTTCATTCTAGGCCTAGTTTTTTGTTTGAAATTTACCGCCAAATTTCGATTTCTAGCTAGTTATTTTTTGTTCACATGCGGCATTTTGACATTAATTTTTTTTCATTTTATCTGATTTTTTTGGAAATGGTTTTTCCAATTAAGTTATAGTCCGTTCTAGGTTAAGTTGTTTGTTTAGTCAATTAAAATTCTTCGAATTTTACGTCAGGACTTGTCCTGCTATGTTTTTTGTATCGTCGTTTGGCGCTCTTTTTCGTTTTATATTTGTTCGCACAGCAAAGCTGAAAAAGTCAAGTTTTCTGAATGACTTCTTCCTCTCACTAAGGGCGTTTGGGCGCGTGACGTCATTGCTCACTCTCTTTAGCAAAAGTTTTTTGCGTGATTAGGATCTGATCACAAGTGAATTATCTCACTCAATAAAATGACTTTTGCAATTTAAAACTTTAAAGTTTTATTTGAATTTGTTTTAGGTCAAAGGAATTCTTATGGGCAGTAAAGATCCCTATTAAGAGGCTTCTCCGGAGTGAATTTTAACAGGCTTAATTAATAAAGCGGTGAATATTTGTTACCTTGCTTTTTGAGCGGCATCGTTTTTTCTTCAATTTAGGTGTCTGTCTGTTTCTATCTCTATTATACGGCACGCAGGTCTATTCTTTTGCAGCTATTCGGCAATCTGCCGGCAATGTTTTTGGTTTTGAGATGAGTTTTTTTCACGTCCGCCAATTTAACTTATGTTTCCAATTATATATCTTCACAAATACTACTAATGTTTTTATACATATTTTCGACTGGCTGGTGTAAAGATGCAATTGTGTGTTGCCCTCACACAATTGCATCAATTGCAAATGGCTTGGCCTTCTCTTGTTTTTTTTTCTTTTACAATTCAAAGAATTTGATTTGTATAGGGGCGCTGTCTTTTTTAAGATCTGTTCATACATTTTCATGATTTGCTGTGAGAAAATGCTGTTAAAACAAAAACATTCCTTTCTCGCAAGTGGTTTTTTTGTTTCCATGCGGCATTTTGACATTGATTTTGTTTTTTTTTTATTTTGATATAATTTTTCTAAACGATTCTAATCCAATCATTGTCCATTCTAGGTTTAGTTTTCTTATTCAATCTTTGAAAATTCTTCGAATTGTGTGTCTGGAGTTGTCCTGCTCTAATTTTTTTTATTTTGTCATGATATTTGTTACGACCATATGGCGTCATAATCTGTTCAAATCTGCTTTTTGTTCATTCGTTCATGCAACTTTATCGGAGTTGCGTGTGTGATATCTTTTTCACTCTTGTTGGAGCGAGTTTTTTGTTCATTTGCGTGATTAAGAAGTTTTTGGTCACGCGTGACCTACCTCGCTCTCAAAAATGACTTCTTGACACTGAAACTGACTTTTCTTTTATTTTAATTCAAAGAGATAAGGTTAAGTTAGTAAGTGGCACTCTGAATGAGGGTTATTGTGGAGCAGCTAATAGAAGCAGCAATAACTTATAAGGATTCTTAATCAAAAAATAACATCTCAGAATTTAACAAAGAAATTTCTCTTTGGTCTGTTTCTGTTACTATCTTTATGAGACTGCAGATCTACGAAGCTATTAGGGCTATTTTCTGTTAATCTTCCAGCTGCATATAACTTTAATCTGAATTGTTTTTAAAATATATTAGTTAAATTTTTCAGTTTGTGTGTTTTTGTTTTCTAGTCAATTGCTGTCATTAATTAAAAAAGTGGTGCATTTAAGTTATGCAATATTTACTTTTTTAAATTTGTCATTCTCAGTTTTTTGGCTGTTAGGAGTCACTTAAATTCTCTGATGGCTTGCTCGTGGGTGTTGGGTTCATTTTGGCAGCAGTAATTGTGTTTTAAAAGTGTTAGCTTCTAAGAACCTTCAGTATTTTTTGCTGATTTCAATTTCCTGCAATAACTTGATGGTTTGACATGTCAATGCTTCTGGTATACGTAATCAAGATTTCGCTCCTATGTTAGGGTTTTTCTTATCGCATTCTTGCTTTTTTTAAAACAGGAAATCATATTATTTAATGCACCAACTTAAAAAATTTAAAATTAGGAAACAATAATTTTTCGGCATTAACTTTCATAGAGTTCCTAGGCTGGATTTAGTAGTGATTCAAGTGCCTAGTGTGCGTTGATTGTTTTCAACGCATAAGTTCAAGGCGAAAAGCTACTTTTTGAAGTTTTTTGACCCTCAAATTCTGCGATGCTTCTTTATTTCTAATATTTGAAGTAAGTTTCGAGCTCTACCTGTGTTTGTTTTGTTTTCACATAGTTTCGCTAAATACAAGTGTTATCGACCTTCTAATGAAGCGTAAATGAAAGTTTTTGATGCTTTCAGTTGATTTCTAATGGTGCTTATGACTTTTCCCTTTTTTATTTTCAAAAAATAATGGTGTTTGTTTTTTTTGCGGATATTTGTTGTTTTCTATGTCTCGTCTCTTGGTGTCATTCATTATTAGTTTCAGCGAATCTTCAGTATGATTTTCTTGACATCATGTGATAGCTTGACTTGCCTCTTCTTATGTTGTACGCAATCAGAGGTTCACTTAGATGGTAAGGTTTTAGTTTTTCATTCATTAGTTTTTTTTCGTCCATCAGAACCTGTCCTGCTACTTTTTTTTTACATGAGGTGATAGCACATTTTTCACAGACTTTTCATTCAATGAGGGATGACCAGGTAAAGACTAGCTAAGTTTTCGGATTATGTTTGAGGACTTCTCTTGAGTGTTTTCTTTCGGGTCCCTAGGCTGACTTTTGTTTTATCCCAGATGCTAAGTACTGAAGTTGCTGGGAAGGCTTAATTTCCTGGTGAAAAGGTTACTTCTGGAAGTTTTTGAGACCCAAATTGTGCAATTTTTTTATTGGGTTTTTGTTCAACAGGTCTTCAATTGAAGTTGGCCTCTGTTTGTTGTGATCTGCGCAAGTTGGAGTTCTCTATGTATATTTTTAAGGTATAAATTGGTAACGCCTGCTTAAATTGAAAAAATAGTAAGTTTTGCCAGTTTTTGATTTCTTTGAGAAGTTTGTCATTTTTTGACTTTTGCGTTTATAAGGAGCCTATAAAACATTTATAAGGAGCCTACAAAACAATACTACTAATGTTTTTACATATTTTCGACTGGCTGGTGTAAAGATGCAATTGTGTGTTGCCCTCAATTGGGATATTGGGGAGTTTTTGTGGGAATGGGAATTTTGGCAACATTTGTTTTTTTTGGTTTCTTTTCACTTACAATCATTTAGCTTTATAAGGCGTAGTTGAAACTATTGAATTGTTCAAGTTGATAGCCGTTAATTTTTTAATAGCTGCACAGCGATAGCTGGGGCTTGGCCTTCTCTTGTTTTTTTTCTTTTACAATTCAAAGAATTTGATTTGTATAGGGGCGCTGTCTTTTTTTAAGATCTGTTCATACATTTTCATGATTTGCTGTGAGAAAATGCTGTTAAAACAAAAACATTCCTTTCTCGCAAGTGGTTTTTTGTTTCCATGCGGCATTTTGACATTGATTTTGTTTTTTTTTATTTTGATAGAATTTTTCTAAACGATTCTAATTCAATCATTGTCCATTCTAGGTTTAGTTTTCTTATTCAATCTTTGAAAATTCTTCGAATTGTGTGTCTGGAGTTGTCCTGCTCTAATTTTTTTTATTTTGTCATGATATTTGTTACGACCATATGGCGTCATAATCTGTTCAAATCTGCTTTTTGTTCATTCGTTCTTGCAACCTTATCGGAGTTGCGTGTGTGATATCTTTTTCACTCTTGTTGGAGCGAGTTTTTTGTTCACTTGCGTGATTAAGAAGTTTTTGGTCACGCGTGACCTACCTCGCTCTCAAAAATGACTTCTTGACACTGAAACTGACTTTTCTTTTATTTTAATTCAAAGAGATAAGGTTAAGTTAGTAAGTGGCACTCTGAATGAGGGTTATTGTGGAGCAGCTAATAGAAGCAGCAATAACTTATAAGGATTCTTAATCAAAAAATAACATCTCAGAATTTAACAAAGAAATTTCTCTTTGGTCTGTTTCTGTTACTATCTTTATGAGACTGCAGATCTACGAAGCTATTAGGGCTATTTTCTGTTAATCTTCCAGCTGCATATAACTTTAATCTGAATTGTTTTTAAAATATATTAGTTAAATTTTTCAGTTTGTGTTTTTGTTTTCTAGTCAATTGCTGTCATTAATTAAAAAAGTGGTGCATTTAAGTTATGCAATATTTACTTTTTTAAATTTGTCATTCTCAGTTTTTTGGCTGTTAGGAGTCACTTAAATTCTCTGATGGCTTGCTCGTGGGTGTTGGGTTCATTTTGGCAGCAGTAATTGTGTTTTAAAAGTGTTAGCTTCTAAGAACCTTCAGTATTTTTTGCTGATTTCAATTTCCTGCAATAACTTGATGGTTTGACATGTCAATGCTTCTGGTATACGTAATCAAGATTTCGCTCCTATGATAGGGTTTTTCTTATCGCATTCTTGCTTTTTTTAAAACAGGAAATCATATTATTTAATGCACCAACTTAAAAAATTTAAAATTAGGAAACAATAATTTTTCGGCATTAACTTTCATAGAGTTCCTAGGCTGGATTTAGTAGTGATTCAAGTGCCTAGTGTGCGTTGATTGTTTTCAACGCATAAGTTCAAGGCGAAAAGCTACTTTTTGAAGTTTTTTGACCCTCAAATTCTGCGATGCTTCTTTATTTCTAATATTTGAAGTAAGTTTCGAGCTCTACCTGTGTTTGTTTTGTTTTCACATAGTTTCGCTAAATACAAGTGTTATCGACCTTCTAATGAAGCGTAAATGAAAGTTTTTGATGCTTTCAGTTGATTTCTAATGGTGCTTATGACTTTTCCCTTTTTTATTTTCAAAAAATAATGGTGTTTGTTTTTTTTGCGGATATTTGTTGTTTTCTATGTCTCGTCTCTTGGTGTCATTCATTATTAATTTCAGCGAATCTTCAGTATGTTTTTCTTCTTGACATCATGTAATAGCTTGACTTGCCTCTTCTTATCTTGTACGCAATCAGAGGTTCACTTAGATGGTAAGGTTTTAGTTTTTCATTCATTAGTTTTTTTTCGTCCATCAGAACCTGTCCTGCTACTTTTTTTTACATTAGGTGATAGCACATTTTTCACAGACTTTTCATTCAATGAGGGATGACCAGGTAAAGACTAGCTAAGTTTTCGGATTGTTTGAGGACTTCTCTTGAGTGTTTTCTTTCGGGTCCCTAGGCTGACTTTCGTTTTATCCCAGATGCTAAGTACTGAAGTTGCTGGGAAGGCTTAATTTCCTGGTGAAAAGGTTACTTCTGGAAGTTTTTGAGACTCAAATTGTGCAATTTTTTTATTGGGTTTTTGTTCAACAGGTCTTCAATTGAAGTTGTCCTCTGTTTGTTGTGATCTGCGCAAGTGGGAGTTCTCTATGTATATTTTTAAGGTATAAATTGGTAACGCCTGCTTAATTTGAAAAAATAGTAAGTTTTGCCAGTTTTTGATTTCTTTGAGAAGTTTGTCATTTTTTGACCTTTGCGTTTATAAGGAGCCTATAAAACATTTTTTTTGGTTTTCTCTTGGTAGACTTTGGTGTCAAAGTTGCTCCTTTGGATTTTATCGTTTTAATCTTTTCTCGTGTTTGCTCTGTATGTCTGTTTTAAACCGGTTTTCTGCTCAACCGCAAATTAGTTTTTCTGGATCTTTGCTATCAATGACTTGGATTAGAAGTATAGAAAAATTAGATATGCTGGCAATGTTTTTGGAATTTTTTCAAAATTTTTCGATTTTCTGCTAACGTACATAAGATGTCTCTGCGTCTTCTACCAGGAATGAAATAGTTTTGATTTCTTTGAGTATTAATGATTTGGACAAATAGTCAATTGTTTTAGCAGGAATTTGCAGCAGATCTTAAGGAGTTTTTTTTTTACAGATTTCAAGTTATTTGACATTATTTGATAGCGTGGCCTGCATCTCCTTGCCGCATGCGCTCACAAAAGCTCTCTTAGTAGAAAAGGTTTCTCGGCTCGCTTTCTTGATTTTAGTTGGAAACCTTGTTATTCGGCACGCTGTTGCTGAAAAGTCTTATTGCATATAGAAGCCCCCTATAAAGTTAAATGACCCGCCTGTCGTTTGAGAGCAGTTCGTCCAACATGAGTCAACTTGTTTATTTGTAATATGTCTACTATGAAATTGAGATTTGAGCTCTTTGGGGGGCCTTTACTATAGTATTGGTTGAGTTCTTGAAATTTTGGCTTCACAGTGCAGTCAATATTTCTTGTGGTCTGATCAACAATTAGCGTCCTTTCTGTTTTTAACGATCAGAAGAGCAAATTTGAAAATATGTAGTTGTCATTCATTATCCACGTTTTTCATTTTAACGCTCAATAGAGCAGCCTTGTTTATAAATTTGTTCTCCGTACGTTTTGTTTTAAGCTTAAGAGTAACTTTGTTATTGTGTTATCCAAATTTTCATGTTTTTAAGAGGTAATCAACGTTGTTTTATAGTAAATAATTTTAATAGCCGCGTCAGCAATCCCAGGCGGCTATTGTTGCGCTCCTAATTTTTTACAATTCAAGGAATTTGAATTGTATTGGGGCGCTGTGTTTTTTTTAAGATGTGTGTTAAGTTTTACTAGAGCGGGCGTTAAGTTTTACTAGAGGCCCAAAATGGCTTCAGTAATCATTCAAGTGCTTAGAAGGGTGCAGCGTTTGGGATAGCCTTAATTTAAGGTTAAAAGGTCCTTTTTAGGAGTTTTGGGCACAAAATGCTGCAATTTTTCATGTTTTTTGTTATTTTTTTTATTTTTTACTTGATTGGTCTTAGGTTGAAGTTTTTGAAAGTTGGAAGGCCTTTTGCCAGACAAAATTGCTTGTTATGACCATTTAATGAGCTATATGTTTTAGCACTACAAACACAAACACGCAAAATGATCCTAGTTTTTTCAAGTTTTTTGAGACTTTTTGTCATTTTTTGAGATTTTCCAGCTTAAGGGGCCAGAGAATCTCCTTTAGGGTTTTATTTTAAGGCACTGCATAGTTTATAGTAAAAATTGAATGGTTTTCAACCTTCTAATGTCTCGAATTTTTTTGTCAATTTTTGATATTTGTCCATTCTCAAGTGCCAGAAAACCTATTCCATGGTCTGATAAAAATTAACTGCATGGTTGTTAGTCTCAATGAATTTATTTTCAACAATTTAACATTTCGCATTTTAGACATTTTGTTGATAAAATTTGCAATTTTTTCAAGTTTTCAAAATATTTGTCTTTTATTCAGTTGTTTTTGCCTCAGTAGCCAGGTAGCCTCATCCAGGGTTTAATAGTATGTTATTAAATAATTGTTTGGGGGCAATTGAAGGTTTATCAACATTTTAATAGAACGAATTTCTATTTTTTTTTAAATTGAAGATTTTTTCTAAAATTTTTTGCCCATGGAGCCAAAGAGCCAATTATTGCCTATCGATCTGCAAAGAGAACGATTTCATTTGATTCGCCGTAGTTTTCAAGCTCATTGTTTTATATCAGGAACAGTAGCGGGCCTAAGATGAGCCCTGCGGTACACAATATCTAATTTTTTTCAAATTGCTTTTCTATTAATCAATCTCATAAAAATGCCAGAAAAATAGCACGGAAGCCTTACCACACCAATTATTGATTCAAAAATTTATAATCAACCTTAAATTTTTTTTCAGATAATCAAATTTTGAAAATTCTGTTTCTTTTCTGTCATACACTATGCGCCTGATTTCACTTAAGTGTATGAGAGAATATTGTCACGATTTTGAATATGGTCACGATATGAGCATTTTTTGCCTGGATGTTTTCGTCGATATCCAGTTTCGAGTTATGGTGCCTAGGTTTTACCTTTTCTCCAATTTGATTATGAATTTGAGGAATGCTATTATTGCTCATATTTTTTAAACCGAAAGCGTAGTCCATAGTTTTTTTTCAGTTTTTAGTTAACTTCTCATCAATAAAAACTGGTTTGTTGTTAAGTCGATTGTTGTATTCAGCAAGTATTTTTCCCGGCCTTTTTTGGCTAATATATATAAACTTAGCTATTACTGCTGGTGGCTGCCTCAGATTAATAATTCTTCCAAGTTCATGGCAAGCTACCAGATCATGCTCACAACAGTCTTCATGAACAACCTGGTTTGTGCAACGTTTCGAGTTGTGTACACATTTAGTCGGCTGTGGTTACTGAATTGTCAGTTTTATATAGTGCAATGTAAAAAGAGCATGCGACAAGCGACTTTCGATAGCTATGCATATGTATTATTAATAGCCGCCCTCATCTTCTCAGCCGGCTATTATAGCGCTCCTATTTTTTACAATTCAAAGAATTTGAATTGTATTGGGGCGCTGTCTTTTTTTTAAGATCTGTTCACACATTTTCATGATTTTTGAAGTCAAATTGGAGTAGTGATTTTGGTCACGCCGAAACAGGAAGTGGAGCGAAAAAGCGAGTGGTTTTGCGGCGTGAATTTTTTTCGCTCTAATTTTAAAGTAGAGTGAGAAAACGGTGTTTGAACAAAAATTCGGTTTCTCGGTAGTGATTTTTTGTTCACATGCGGCAATTTCACTCTGATTTTTACGGTTTTTTCGATTTTTTGGATCGGATTTTTTCTAAATGGTTTTCCCAATCCATTCACAGCTCTTTCTAGGCCTAGTTTTTTGTTTGAATTAAATTTTAATTTCTCGACAGTAGTTTTTTTTGTTCACATGCGGCATTTTGACATTGATTTTTTGTTTTTTTTTTTGTTTTTTTTATCTGATTTTTTTAAATGGTTTTCTCAATTCACTGATATTCCATTCTAGGTCTAGTTTTTTTTGTTCAGTCAATGAAAATCCTTTGAATTGTACGTCAGATTTGTCCTGCTATGTTTTTTTACTTCGTCGAATAAAAAAATGTTTCGCTTGACCTCATTTTGCCGCTTTTTCAACATTTTGCGTGATATCATTTTGACTTCTCTAGGCTAGTTTGTCTTCTCTCATTCTGCTAAAAGTGATTTTTGAACATCAGTTGCTCAGCAAAGCAATTCAAAATGAACAGAGTCGGTATAAAAAATTGAAGTCAGAAGTAGAAACGGGATAAACCCATAAAGCCCAATTTTAGATGCCCGCTATTTGAACGTCGTTCCTATAAGTCTTAGTTACCATCTCTAATGCTTAATGGTATTGATAGTAGCCCCTGTAGCCTCTCTCTAAGAAACAGATTTTAATAGCCGCCCTCATCTTCTCAGCCGGCTATTATAGCGCTCCTATTTTTTACAATTCAAAGAATTTGAATTGTATTGGGGCGCTGTCTTTTTTTTTAAGATCTGTTCACACATTTTCATGATTTTTGAAGTCAAATTGGAGTAGTGATTTTGGTCACGCCGAAACAGGAAGTGGAGCGAAAAAGCGAGTGGTTTTGCGGCGTGAATTTTTTTCGCTCTAATTTTAAAGTAGAGTGAGAAAACGGTGTTTGAACAAAAATTCGGTTTCTCGGTAGTGATTTTTTGTTCACATGCGGCAATTTCACTCTGATTTTTACTGTTTTTTCGATTTTTTGGATCGGATTTTTTTCTAAATGGTTTTCCCAATCCATTCACAGCTCTTTCTAGGCCTAGTTTTTTGTTTGAATTAAATTTTAATTTCTCGACAGTAGTTTTTTTTTGTTCACATGCGGCATTTTGACATTGATTTTTTGTTTTTTTTTGTTTTTTTTATCTGATTTTTTTAAATGGTTTTCTCAATTCACTGATATTCCATTCTAGGTCTAGTTTTTTTGTTTAGTCAATGAAAATCCTCTGAATTGTACGTCAGGATTTGTCCTGCTATGTTTTTTTTTTACTTCGTCGAATAAAAAAATGTTTCGCTTTACCTCATTTTGCCGCTTTTTCAACATTTTGCGTGATATCTTTTTGACTTCTCTAGGCTAGTTTCTCTTCTCTCATTCTGCTAAAAGTGATTTTGAACATCAGTTGCTCAGCAAAGCAATTCAAAATGAACAGAGTCGGTATAAAAAATTGAAGTCAGAAGTAGAAACGGGATAAACCCATAAAGCCCAATTTTAGATGCCCGCTATTTGAACGTCGTTCCTCTAAGTCTTAGTTACCATCTCTAATGCTTAATGGTATTGACAGTAGCCCCTGTAGCCTCTCTCTTAGAAACAGAAGTACGTTATGTTCAACTACGAAATGCCATCAAAATAAATCGGACTTAAAAAATGTTTTTGTACAAAAATCTTTTTCAATATCTTCTATTCTTTCAATCCCAATCATGCTTATTGGAATCAACGGCGGCTATTTTCCGGCAATCTGCCGGGTATGTTAATTATTATTATAAGTTTGTCACTCGAATATTTGATTCCAATTATTTGATTCCAATTATTTGAATCAAAATATTTGATTCAATTTATTTGAGCTATTTTAAAGTATCAGTTATTATTATATACAGTCCGACTTTAGTCGGCTTATGTTCAAATATTTGAGATATTTTAAAGTATCAGTTATTATTATATACAGTCCGACTTTAGTCGGCTTATGTTCAAATATTTGATTCAAATTGTTTTGCCTAGCGCACAATTTAAATTAAAAGAACAGTGCAACAGTCATGACAATAAATGACTTGTTTCCTTTACAGGAGGCGGAAATTCTGCTGTCTAGCAGTTTCTGGGCCAAAGACATTGCAGCTAGCAACCACGCAGACATGAAAGACAGGTTGAGTGTCCGGAGTAGGAAGGAGAGTGCTTCTACAAACTCATCATATCACACACCAACAATCACTGGCGTCTCAACGAGTCGCAGCCAATCACATACGACCAATGTGGCCACAACACATTTCTTCTCGTTGAACGAGTCGCCATCATCGTACAGTAGCCTCAGCGATCCAGGTTCTCGCACTAAAAGTCGGACAGACTCGAACGTTAGCGGAACTGTTCAGATCGTGGCTGCCGAAGTCCACAATAATAATGGCACAACAGTATCCGACAATTTTTTGAACGGAGATACATGCAGCTTTGACCAAACTGTGGTAATTGATTCGTTGCTGGAGAGCACGGCGGACAATACCAGTGCAGTGTTCAGAGGAAGTTTTGAGCCTGATTGTGAGATCTGTATGTTACCTGTGGATCTCTCAGAGCATTGCAATAATGTTATTCAGCTAACGTGCAATCATTGTGTGTGCTATAGCTGTTGGGTCGACTATACAAAGATGCAAGTTTCCAAAGACAGAAAATGTACTATCGAATGTCCAGTATACGAGTGTGATCAAGTTGTCTCATCTCTGAAAGTTGAAAAGCTGATCCGATCCTTTATTGAGTTCGATGCGTCACGTGAGCTATTTTAAAATATCAGTTATTCTTATGTACAGCAGCCTCGTATATATAGAGAGCCTCGTATGCGGAGATGAATTGTTGGTCAAGTATATTGTGAATTGTAGTATTTAGAATTTAGTGCGCATGTGATCGTCAGTCAATGATCGGAATATGATGAGATAGCGAAGAAAATTGGTTTTGCATGCCAGTGTTGAATTCGTTTTCATGAGCCGCTTTACTTTGGCTCATCCAAGGAGCAATCTTTAGTTAAATACCTTCCTTTGTAATGGAAATTGGCTGTGAAAGTGACTGAAATTGGCTCTTTTCAGGAGACAAGGTTGAGGTTGTGACGAGTGAAGTGAGTCGGCTGGTGGGACTGTTAGATGAGAACAGAATTGAGAGATTTGTGGAAGTGTTAGAGAGTGTCCGATGGTGTCCCATGCCCGACTGTTCTCTAGCTGTTAAACTACCTAAGTTTTTATCCAAAAGACCTGTGAGTACTAATTCTGGGTTTTTTATGCATTATCATTACGACGCAGAGGTATACCCAAATCGTCACGGGCAGATATGCCCGATGCGTGTATCTCGTGTTCGTTTTTACTGTGTTAATACATTGAAAATGGAACAATATTGCGGAAAATAGCTACTTTAGCAGAAACCGGCAAAATGGAAAGGAAATTAGCAACCCGTGTTCGCAAAAGTGTCCTAATCCTAGCCGCGAAATACAAGTACCAACTTTATAACCTAATTTTCGCACGGCTTGTATCACGCATCTGCTCGATTTATGTATCGATTTTTCGCACGCAATGTAGCTCGATTTCGCATATAATCCGCAATTAAGCCTAACTTAATTACTACTTATTTAATTAAGCCTTACTTATTACTATTAGCAGTACTTTATTACTACTTATAGTACTTTATAACTACTTATTACTACTTATTAGTACTATTTATTATTACTTATTAAATTCGGCCAGTCCCACATTGATATACAAAGCCTTTTTACAGTTTTTTTTAGACTGCAGATCTACGAAGCTATTGCGGCTATTTTCTGGCAATCTGCCAGCTATGTTTTTAATTGAGTAAATTTCTATTTTATGAAATTTGATATTTTCTAAAAATTACTGCCTATCGAACTTTAAGCCAAGGATTTTTTTAGGGCTTGGAAATGGGGTTACTGGATAGCGTCTAGAGATAAATAATTCTGAAGATATTAATATCACGATTTTCAGCAACATTTCATTAATACTTGCATTTGATTTCATTTTTATAGCTGCGAAGCTGTGAGCTGAGCGTAGCTATATTGCAATGCTCTTGGTTTTTTTTGTTTCGTCGTCTGACGCTCTTTTTTCGTTTTACATTTGTTCAGACAGCAAAGCTGAAAAAGTCAAATGTTCTGAATGACTTCTTCCTCTCACTAACGGCATTTGCGCGCGTGACGTCATTTCTCACTCGCTTTAGCGAAAGTTTTTAGGTTATTTGCGGGATTAGATTTTGATCATACGTGACTTACCTCACTCAATAAAATGACTTTTGCACTTTAAAACTTAAGTTTAATTTGAATTTGTTTAAGGTCAAAGGAATTCATATTTGCAGTAAAGGTCCCTAATAAGAGGCTTCTGTGGAATTAATTTTAACAAGATTTATTAATTTATCGCTGAATCTTTTTTAGCCTAGTTTTTTGAACAGCGTCGATTTTTTCGATTTAGATCTGTATCTGTTTCTATCTCTATTATATGGCACGCAGGTCTATTGTTTCGCAGCTATTCCGGCAATCCGCCGGCTATGTTTAAAAAAATTCTGACATTTTCTCAGTTAATCGATCTTCAAGGGCCAATGAATTTTTATTCAGGTCCTGCGGATATAATACTGACCGATTTAAAAAGCAGAAATTGGCTTTAAATATATTTTTGAAATAGGTATACTTAAAATGGTCATATTTTGCCTTAGGGGTAAAAGCTTCAAGAGTTTTAGCAATGAGTATTTTTTTATTTAGTTTGTTTGTTTTTTTCACAATTTTTTGATGATTTTGTTTTTATTTTGGCTGAAATTTTTCAATTGATCTGCTGGTCATGTAGAGTACTTCTAATTTTTTCATTCAGTTCTTTGAATTGTATTTCTTGTCCTGCTATGTTTTTTTATAATGTCGTCGCGGTTTTTGTTGCGACCATACGACGTCACAACCACTTCAAATCTGCTTTTTGTTCATTCGTTCTTGCAATTTCAACTGAAGTGCGTGCGTGACGTCTTTTTAAGCTTTTAGTGGAGTTTTTTTGTTCATTTGCGTGATTAATTTTTTTGGTCACACTTGACTTACCTCACTCACAAAAATGACTTCCTCACTTTGAAATTGACTTTTATTTACTTTAATTCAAAGAGATAAGGTCAAATGGGTGTGTGTCACTCCAAATGAAGACTATTCGAGAGCAGCTAATAGAGGCAGTAAAATATTTTTAATCAAAATATAACATGTCAGCCTTCAATGAAGACAAATTTTTGGTCTGTCTTTTTTTACTGTTTCTTTGAGACTGCAGATATACGAAGCTATTGCGGCTACTTTCGACAATCTGCAAGCTATTTTTTGTTAATTGTGCCTATTTACCATTGTCTGAGTCCCTCAGTGAGCATCTAATGCTTATCAATTTTTTACTTCTTCCCATATTTGGTGTTATTTTTGTTGTCTTATTGTTTAATCTCTTCAATGAAAAGTCTCGTCTGTTGCTAATGAAGAGAGGTTAATCTTATGAATCATTCGATTTAACAGCTTATGATCTTTATGACGTCGACGGTTTTACTTTTTACAAAATTTGGTCAATTTTTGTATTGCCCTTCTTTGCTGCTTTTTTTGATGTCGTAATAGGTGCCGTCGTTAATAAAATGCCATAATGGCTTTCTAAGTACGTATTTGGAGGCCTATTTTGTCGCCAGCTTGTGACTTAATTTTTTATGACTTTCAGTCCATTTGCTGTCGAAAAATTTTGGTTAATTTTTGTTCTTAATCCGTATTTGTCTTCTTTTGTTGCCCCATCTTTTAGTTACATTAATGAGAGGTGTCATTGGTTTCTATTGTTGTCGAAATGAGTCTGATGAAGGCTTTGAGATCACAGCTGTTCTTTTTACCTCTGTGACACAATTTTTATCCAAATTCTTTTTATTTTGTCAAGTAATGACTTCTTTAGATTTTGTTTGTGACATGATAGTCTAATCTAAGTGCTGTTTTATGTTGATAGAGAATAGTTTTCATGATTTTGACTCTTGTTTTTCGTGAAAAAATAGTGAATATTTTAATTTCACTCGTTATTGCTTTTGTTGGTGTCTGGTCGCCTAGTCGCATAATGAAATGTTTTTTCGGCCTTCTAGTGCAACGTTTGTTCCTGGATTCGTCACATTACTTTTAGCTAAGGTTTTTGTTGACTTAGACATTATTTGAATGGTTTTAATGAGTTTTCTATTCCGTTCTGGGTCTAGTTTTTTGTGTAGTTTATGAAAATTTTTGATTTATGCTTCAAATCTGCTTTTTGTCCTATCATTCATGCAATTTCGACTGAATTGCTCTCGTGACGTCGTCTTTCATTCTTAATTGAGTGAGTATTTTGTTTATTCTTATGATTAAGTTTTTGGAATCATATGGTGTACCTCGTTTTCAAAATGACTTTTCGCTAATTTAATTCGAGTAGAAGAGTGCAGTATGTGTAACTGTAATTGAAGATGTGTATGTGTAACTGTAATTATTTGAGAGCAGCTTATAGAAGCCGCAATAAGTTATACAGAATTTTGATGAAAATATAACATATCGGCTATGAATAAAAAGAAGAGAACTTTCTCTTTTTCGGTCTGGTTTTTATTATATTTTTGAGACGGCAGGTCTACGAAGCTGTCCAGGCTATTTTCTGGAATCTGCTAACTATTTTTAAGACGGTTGTCAGATTACGCTGAAGGGATGAAGGTTGTAGATTAAATGAGTACGTGCCAAGGTGGCATTTTCATTACTATCCACAATGGGCGCAAACTTAAATTTTCACACTTTAGTTTAGTAAAATGAGTTAATTAAAATTCAATATTGTAAATGAGGCCCTGTATTAAAATGCAATTTGAACTTTAAAAATTAATGTTACTATTATAATGCTGCTAAAATTCACTTCATATTTCAGTGCGTAAACTACTTTTATTCACTCAAAACGGAACCAACGTCAGCTCCGATTGACAGTGGAACCAATAATGCAACGGATGTTCTGAGGTTGCAATCCTCACTGGGTTCCATGAATGTTGTCCCTCAATCGCACCCAAACGTATCTGCTCATCTTGCATCACGTAGAGCTGCCAGGAACGCTGCGAGAGCGAGAAGTGGAAAGCGAGAGGTGAACAAGACGGAGAAGGAGCCAGAGCTGCAAGTGATTCCAGAGGATCAAATATCATCAGTATCGGTGCTGTGTGCGAATGAGCACTACTTCTGCTGGAACTGCCGCAATGAAGGTCATCAACCTGCTTCTTGTGATCACTGGAACTCATGGTTCCAGAAAATAGAAGAGGTCAAACCAAATCAGGTACGAATGAAATTTTCATTTTAATGACCCTCGCCCGTATTGTACGCAGCATTCACCTGAAGGAAATAGAACGAGCATGGCTTATTAATTGCTCTCAAACGAAGTTTAGCAATTAAATCAGTGCTGCTGTCTTTTTACGACGCAAAGAGGCATTTTGGTATTCTACATATTATTTTGCAACTCAAAGCTTATTGGTATTTGACGGGTTGTTGTGACTCGAAGCAAGTTTGTTCATGACTCTTGTTTTTTTTTACTTTTGTTTTCAAATATTTACTTTTGTTTTAGAAGATCGACTTCTGTTACCAAACATTTGACTTTAACAGCAGCGAAGCCTTTGGTAGTGAGTCTTTTTTAAAAAGAGATTTTTCACTAAAAGTTGCTTAAGTTTTAAAATCCTGACTTTTCTCTTACCTTTTTCTCTTACCTTTTTGCTCTTAGCCTTCGCTCTTTAAAAGTTCTTTTAAATACACGCCTCATCAGCTCTAGCTTTTTAAGTTGTTTAAGTTAGAGATCTCTCTTTCAATCGTTTACGAGTTTTTAAGCTGTTTTCCCCAATGGGGGAGAACACTTTCCCTTCAATAATAGCCCCAACCGCGAGCGAAAATCGAAACATGTATTCCACTGCGATCCAAAACGGCCTTTCAACAGTAACAGCTTCTAATGACTTTCAAATCATGCAAATTATCCCTCCTTTTACTAAATCGATGCTTGCAAACACAGGATCTTTGAACGATGCTTACATTCAGTGTGCTAATTCGATTCTGAAAGAGTTCCCACAAGAAGTACGATCTCAAATAACCATTAGCAGAACATTCGCGCAGATAAGAGGAAAAACGCTGCACACACTGACCGTTACTTCCCCTCCAACTGTTAGAACGCAATATCACTCGATAAGATCGCGAGGCTTCAATTTGCTGGGCAAAACTATATTTCCAATGGGCAAGCATATCCTCAACAAAGAAAGAAATTTCTACCCCAGAAGATACAACATTAAATTTGTAAATCTTCCTTACGTTTGTTCGGATACCGAAACTCTTAAATTGATCGAACTCCCAGAGGGAATAGGGCACAACCCGACAATCAATCGCATGAAAGTAAATATTGATGGGGACTTTATTTTCGACGGATATGCAACTTTAAGTGTTACTGTCCACAATGCTAACGAAGAGGAAAAGCTAAGAAAATGGTCCTATGAGAGCAAAATTGCCGATTTTAAAGACTGGAATGGTCTAGAAATCAAATTCCATGTTCCCGCGCTCCATAGCTGTAGTTTTTGCGAAGAAAAAAGCCGCCAATATATTGGACACCATAAAAACTGGTGCTTTCTATGGCAAAAGGAAATGCATAAAGTTGAAAGGCAAAACCGTCAAAATGTAAGCACAGAACAGAAAAACACCCATCTGAAAACACAAGAAACAAATCCTGACAACGCCCAGGAACAAGAAATGCTCGATCAAGACTCTTTTGGCAATCTAACTATAGACGAAGAAGAAATTCAAGAAACGTTTGTAGAAGAAATTTGTAGCGGATCAACAGAAAGCCCTGAAATGTGTACCAAAGCAACAGAAAGCACAAAAACCACAGAACAAATTGAATCTTTGTCTAACCAAATTCCAACTGAAAAACAAAGCAACAACATTATGAAATCAAACTCTCCAAACAGACTAAATTCATCAAACGTTGAGCCTCTCAAAGGAGTTGTTTTGAAACAATACAGGACAGTCAACAAACAAACTCAAAACCATCAACGAAAGCAACAGAACACTGAAATACCAATACATTTTCTGAACACTGAATGGCGTAAAAAGAAAAACGAGTTGAATAACAATAGCAAATGATTGAGCATAAAATTTTCAGCTTGAATTCCTGTGGCATTAAGAGCCCGAAAAAATTCTTCTCAATAATTGAAAAGTGTTACCAACTAGCTCGAGGAACCTTTTTTTTCCTATGTGTTCAAGAAACGAAAATTTTCACTCTACCTCGCTCACATGAAGCAATTCTTGAACAGTACAAATTGAGCTACCATTTAGTGCCGGCAATAAACTGTAGTGGTGGTTTAATAACAGTTTGGAGCGAAGAAATCAATACCAACGAACAAAGATTGCAATCAAGAGATCCTTCAGCAATAACGTTTCCAAATTTAAACCTTGTCTTAATCAAACAGCAGCGAAGATACTATTACATAGTATTTAGCAACTGCTGGTTCTATTCAAGGTCGTTTGAAGGTCATGTTGAGAAATGTTCTTCCTTCCCATAACAGTCTCATCACTATTCAAACTAGACACTTCCCCCACTTAACTAGCCTTCCCCCAGGTACCTCATCCCCGCATTGAACGTACCCCCCATGCCTCCACCAACCCTCCTCTCCATACTTACTAAGATCGCTAACCTGCCGTCCACCTACTGCCCCCCCCCAATTACCTATACCCCATCACATAATTAACCCTCCCCCAGTTACCTAAATACCTTCCCCATGCCCCCGTCAAACCCCCTGCACCCAACCAGACCCCAAAACAAAAAATTTTGTCTGATTTTTTAACGTTGACTGTAGTTTAATTAGGCTCTGAATTTCTTCGTTACTTCTTTGTAATTTGAGGTGAGATTATGTTTGTGATTATAATGCAGGACTCTTCTATTTGTTTCCGGTGCTCAATGTGCTGTTTCTTAGCTGGAGCAAGTTTGTTCCTGACTTGAACTTTGGCCTATTTCAACATTGACTTCTGTTCTAGAGCGCTGACTTCTGTTATGGAACAATCAATTTTAGCAGTATCTTAGCTTCTAATGTAAGAAACTGATAGTGAAATTAAATTTCAAAAGGTTATTAATAGCTGCACAGCGATAGCGGGGCTATTATTGGCCTTCTCTTGGTTTTTTTTATTTCGTCGTCGCGATTTTTGTTGCTGTTGTACTGTTTTTTTGAGACTGCAGATCTACGAAGCTATTGCGCCTATTTTCTGGCAATCTGCCAGCTATGTTTTTGAAACTTTTTCCTCCCATAATCGTCCCTCCGTGCTCTACAAACTGAAGACACCCCCACCATCTGTCGCCCTTCACCTACCTACCTACTCGCGCCCAACTAACAAACCGCCCCCACTTACCGAATCACCCATTACCTACTCCCCCAATAACCTAACCTCATCCTTTATGCAACCAATAAGTACCCCCTGCCCCCAACTAAACAGATGCGCATTTTAAAAAAAATAAATGGGCATCTGTTTAAAAAAAATTAAAAATCAGCACAAAACGTTATGGCCTAATTTACTATTAGTTTTGTTTTTTTTTTCCTTTTTGATGTATCTTATTTACATAAGTTTAGTTAATTGTTTGTAGTTCATATTACACTACTATTTGATTCGGTTCCATTTTTTAAAAGTTGAACCAAGTTTGATATTGACTTAACTTAGAGTTTTTGTTTTCGGACATTGGATTCCAGGTAATATTTAAGGATGAAGTGTCATCTGAAATTTACTATTGGTTTTGTTTTTTTTTCCTTTTTGATGTATCTTATTTACATAAGTTTAGTTAATTGTTTGTAGTTCATATTACACTACTATTTGATTCGGTTCCATTTTTTAAAAGTTGAACCAAGTTTGATATTGACTTAACTTAGAGTTTTTGTTTTCGGACATTGGATTCCAGGTAATATTTAAGGATGAAGTGTCATCTGAAATTTACTATTGGTTTTGTTTTTTTTTCCTTTTTGATGTATCTTATTTACATAAGTTTAGTTAATTGTTTGTAGTTCATATTACACTACTATTTGATTCGGTTCCATTTTTTAAAAGTTGAACCAAGTTTGATATTGACTTAACTTAGAGTTTTTGTTTTCGGACATTGGATTCCAGGTAATATTTAAGGATGAAGTGTCATCTGAAAATGATCCTTCCAATAACTGTCCATTCCCTTCCTTCACAAACCGCAGACACCCTCCTTCAAACTACCCGCTCGTCTACCCTCCTCAACCTCATTGGCCCCGTAACCCCAAGCTCTCGACCGCCCTAAGAACTACCTGCCTTGCCTACCCCAATATTTACCTAACGCATCTGCCTACCAAAAAAAAAAGCTTTCTATTTTTGAGCACTTAATATTTTGTTTTCTTTCTCTCTTTCTTTTTTCTAATTTAGGTAAGCTGAGTTTAGGAATGATATTGTGCGTCTCTTCGAGTGGCTTCCGGTCTTTTACTGGCTGTTTTTTTTCGCATTTTTGCTTGACAGATTTTTCACCTGACGCTTTTGACTTTTGGTCCTTAAAAACGGGATAAACATGTAAAGCCCCCTATGTTAAGTTCTCTTCTATTCTATTAATGTGCAGTTCACCGAAGCAGTTAAGCGACTTAAATTGACGATATGAAGAGTGATTGGAAGGGGAGTTTGAAACCTCCCTCTTTATCCCAGTCCACCATACCTCTCCGCCTCATTCTACACGTAACCTCAAACTCGTGAAGCCAGCTGCGCTCATTGTTTCTTACCTCAAACTCGTAAAGCCAGCTGCAGCTGAGCTTACTGTATTGCGATGCTCCTGATGTTTTCTTTTGTTTTCTGGCCATCTTTTTGTGTTTAGTACCCTCCAAATGATAGCTGGGGCTATTACTGGCCTTCTGTTTTCTATTTCGTCGTCCAGATTTTTGTTACAACCATATGATGTCGCAATCTCTTCAAATTTGCGATTTATTCATTATGTAATTTAAGCTGAATTTCATAAGTGACGTCATTTTGCATGTGAATACTGCATGAAGTTCAGGACTTCAAAAAAGGGACCTCACAAAGCGGACAAAATTATTCATGAAGAGAAATATTTGTTCAAACTGAAAGCTTCCCGAATGTTTCGAAGTCAATAACCAGCGAGGAAGTCTTAAAAACATTGAATATTGCCAAATTGTTGACCTTCCTGGCAGAAGGAACAGTGCAATTGAAAGGTCGACTGAATCATTCCAACCTCGATAACAACGCGAAGCATCCAATATTGTGAACTGCGAAACATCCAATCGTAACACTTCTGTTGAAGAGAGCACATAGTGGCAACATACACAAAGGCTAGAGTATGTAAGAAACATTCTCAAGCAAGAGCTCTTGATCATTGAGTTGCGAGATGGGTTACGGAAAATCGATTCGAAATGTGTCAATTGTAAACAGAGGAACGCCAACCCAACTCACCAACCGATGGAGAATCTCCCCGAGAGTGGCTTGACGAGCTTGCTTTCTCATTCATCTACTCATTGGGGTTGACTAAATCGGGCTGATTCAGGTCAAGATCCTACGACGTACGCTGAAGAGATGGCGCTGTATCTTCACTTGCCTATTTCTCAGACCGGTACATACTGAAGTGTTGCATTCATTATACACCGCGGCATGTCTAGCCGCCTATTCATTGCTCGACATGGATACCCAAGTACCATCATCAGCGACAACTCTGTTGGTGCAGCCAATGAACAAAGCATTCGTGGACGAATTGGACAAAGCAAAGATCGAATAAAGATTTAGCTCAGAAAAAGATCTTGGAAATTCAACCTCACTGTAGACCCATAATTAGGTGGAATCTGAGAGACTGCTTCAAATTTTTGATTGCGATCTTGGACAACTAATGAAGTAGTTGGCACGACAATGTCTTGTAGAGAAAACACTTAACCTCTGACAGCAGTAAGTGATGGCCCCAAAGAAACAATCAGTTTTTAATCAATACCTGTTGCGATAATACAGTTAAATAAACTGCCAGTGTAAGAAATTTTAGTGCCCGATCGACACTGGAAAAACACCTCAGCATTAGACAACAACGAGTTTATCACACCCTTTTATCGCCACTGTTACTAAAGAAACAATGGCGATAAAAGAGTGGTGCTAAACTCGTACTCTAATGATGGAAACAGTTTGATAAACTTGTAGTCTAAAAAAACTCGTGTGGCGTGTGTTGTGTGCACGCGGTGTGTGATGTGTGTGTCGTGTGTGTGCGGTGTGTGTGTGTGGTGTGTGTTTGTGTTGTATGTGTGTGTTGTGCGTGGTATGTGTGTATGTTTGCGTGTGTGTGTTTGTGCGGGCATATGTGTGTGGGTGTGTGTTTGTGTGTGTGTGTGTGTGTGTGTGTGTGTGTGCGTGTATGTATGTGTGCATGTGCACGTGTGTGCGTACCTGTGTGTCTGGTTGTGTGCTTGTGTGTGTGTACGTGTGTTTGTGTGTGAGCGTGTGTGGGTGCGTGTGTACGTGTGTGCTTTGATAAGTTTGTAGTCTAAAAAAACTTGTGTGGCGTGTGTGCGGTTTGTGTGGTGTATGTGTCATGTGTGTGCGGTGTGTGTGTGTGGTGTGTCGTGTGTTTGTGGTGTGTTTGTCTGTGTGTGCGCGCGTATGTGTGTGTGAGCGTGTGTGTGTGTGTGTGTGCCTGTGCGTTCGTGTGTGTGTGGTGTAATTGTGTGTGCGTGTGTGTCTGTGTGTGTGAGCGTGTGCACGTGTGTGCGTGCGTGTGTGTGGTTGTCTGTGTGCTTGTGTGTGTGTGTGTGAGTGCGTGCGCGCGCGTGCGTGTGTGTGTGGGAGGGGGGCGCATGAGGACAAAACGAAGAACAGATCCGAAGGAATATCACTTACCTTTGAAAATGTAATTGTCCACAAAAATGAAAAACCAATAAACTGTGTTCGTTTTTGAAATGATCGCAACAGGTGTTAATTAAAAAATTTACCACACGGTTGTTATCGCCATCAAAGTTATCATAACACCTCGGCTTCGCCTCGGAGTTTGATAACTTCTCGGTGGCGATAGCAACCGTGTTGTAATATTCATAAGTAAACGTCGCTGTAGATGTTTTTTTTAACGTTATTTACTTTAACCGAGTTATTTGATTAGTGAAAAAGAATTGTATCTAGAATCTGTAGAAACTGTTACAAAGATCACTTGGGCCTCGTTTCGACTATATTTTGGTTCTTAATCAACTTCAGTTTTTTGTTTCAAGTTTTTGCTAGATCTTAAAATCATTAAAGATGGTTGAGTTTTCTTAGAAGTAAACGACACTACTATTGAACTAAGGATTTTCTGAACTTAAATCAACTAAAGTAATTATCCTTCTAAACGACCGAGCGGCTAATAGTTGCGACGAGACTATTAGTTAATTGGAATTAGTGTAAAGAACCAGGCCGGCATAAAACTCGAGAACCAGGCTCTGAAGAGTGGGTTTGGTTGAGATTCTTGAGCGACCACAACACAGTTTTGTACAAGTTTCCGGCCAGATTATGTAAAATAGAGTCCTAATTGGATGCTTGGATGATACACATGATCGTCTTTGTTTTGACCTGCTTTAGTTCATAAGAATTGTTGACATCACTTTTCGTCCAGTTTGAGGTATGTAATTTAAGAATCCTACTTAGTTTAGCGCGTTTGAACTAGACTCCTATTTTAGATGGGGACAAAAGATATCTGGGAGAGTGCCGAATATGCAGCTAATTATCTTTGGTTTGTAACCCAGAGTAAGAAGTGTCCTAAATGTACCGCACCTATCCAGAAGGTTGACGGGTGCAATCACATGAAGTGTCTTGCCAAGGGATGCAGACACGAGTTCTGCTGGGTGTGTCTTACACCTTGGTCCAAGCATGGAAGTGCCACTGGAGGGTTCTGGCGATGCAACCGCTTTACAAACAGTGCTGGAATTATTGGTGAGCAACAGGTGGTCCAGTCACAAAGTACAAACACATCGACCAGTAATGACAATGGTCAGAATACGGGTTCAACACCTCAAGAGAACAATAGTGAACAACCGTTAGCTAGCTCGGAAAGAGTGGGAGAACCACATACTTCGTCAACTGTAGCGCAAAACAAAACTTCGTCTCGGATATCGATTGTGGGAACTAAAGCAAATCCTGTCCACAATAGTAGGCAGGGCTTGTCTAAATTAAATGACCGTGAAAGCAGCTCTACTACTAATACACAATCCGCAAATGGTATTGGGAGAATTGCTAAGCAGAATAGAAGCCTAACGACTTCAGTGTCTGGTGTTAGGGAAAACAACAGAGCTCCCGAGTCAACTGTGTCACAGAATCAAAATAATCCTGCTCGTAGAAGCACTGAAGCCACAAACAACCCGAACCAATCTGCAGCAATCAACAGGAGCGGCAGAGAAGCGGCTGCGAGGTTGAATGATCTTCACAGGTTCCTTCACTACTATGCACGCTTCTTCAATCACAGGCTGTCTATGAAACTGGAACTGCCCTTGCTAGAACAGGTGCGTCTTCAAGTACTCTTTGATCGCTAATAAGTTTTAAGAAAGAACGTCTGTCGAAATTGATGATTTTTAAGTGATCAACTTTATGTAACAACGGGATTTGAGCCACATCTTGGCCACCTATTTTGGTAGAAATGACACGTTGGAATAATTTTCTGAAGTGTAGGTTAGCTTGCTGCTTTTCTCCTTTTGGCTTTTTGATCGTTTTTTGTTAGAACGATTCAGTAGTGATATTTCCAAAATCTGACTGCACTCCGGAAATATCTGAAGGTAAATACATCACAAAACAGTTATTGGTAAACAAGGGTAATCTAAGGTAATATAAAACTAAGTTTACCTAGAATTTGCAAGTGAATTCCCGACTGCTCTCGAACGATCTTTGATGCAATTTTCGTACTCGTGTGTGACTTTTTCATGCAAAGCTTTTGCTTGACTGTGTTGAGTTTGATTGACAGTCAAACTTTTTTTATAGCGGCGAAGCTGTAAACTGAGCGGAGCTATATTGCGGTGCTCTTGTTTTTTACGACTCGAAGACGAGTATTGGTTTTCGAGGTTTTTTTGCCAGGAGTACTATTAGTACAGACGGCTTTTGACCTAAAAGCCAAAGCGAGTAAAACTGCCATTTAAACTAATTTTTTTGACTAAGTTTTTTATTATGCGCCGCGTTCAGTGAATGACTTTTCGACTTTGAAATAACCATTTTTGCCGTTTCTGTCTAATTGGGCCAGTGTTCTTCTTCGGAATTTGTTGTTTTGGGAAATAATCTTTCGTCGACACTCTATCAGCATGTAATTGTCTGAAATTGATACCACAGTGTATTTGAGAGCCTAACAATGCGTTTCTAAAATGTGCAAATATTTCAATTTTTGCTTAATTCTTTTTGGCTTTTGCCATTAGTTTCTTCATTTTGGATGTTTAAGTAAACTTTTTTCGAAAATCAGTACATATGTTTATTTTGATGATTAATAGCCTCCGTCAGCCTCTCAAATGGCTATTATTTAGGGACTCTCCTTTTTTTAATTTTCTTTACTTTTTGATCACGTTTTTCGTTTTACATAAGTCACGGCCTTCACTTTTGACTTCTGAATTATCTCAATCACTGTTTCAACTGAATGGATTTTAAATGCTTTCACGTATTGAACTATGTAATGTTGTGAATACCGTCAAGTTCAAAAGAAACGGGATAAACATATAAAGCCCGGTCATTAAATCATGATGCATTAAGTCAGCAAAGTTCGTTGGAGCGATTGCTAGTTGGCATTAGTATTAGGCTTAATAGCCGTCAGTTTAGAATTTGAAATAATTGTAATTTTAGAATCTGGCCGAATGTGCAGAATTCAGGCACCAAATAAGAACACCTTGAAACTTAAAAAAAGATCAGTCAATTTTTATCTCCTATTTTTTTTCCTTTTATGTTTCAATCCCAATGTGCGTCAATCGGGTATTGAATTACGCAATATAATGAATATATTCAAAACAGCAGAATCAAAAGAGACGGAATAAACTGATAAAGCCTGGTCATTAAGTCATTGAGAATTAGGTTATCAAAGAGAGTGTTTGCTAGCTGATATCGATATTAAGCTTATTAGCTTTCAGTTTGGAACATTTTTGACACTGAAAATAAAACAGAAAAAATTCAGTCAATATGTCTTCTTTTTCTGTTTCGATCCTGATGTGCATCAGGCGCGTCAACGGCGACTATTTTCCGGCAATCTGCCGGCCATGTTGGATGCATCGAAAGACTCTTTATAACGTGAGATATTTTTCAAATTAGATTTAGCACATTCTAATTCTATTCTGGCAGTTTTAGTTAAATTTTTCTTAGTTTTTTGTTTGTATTTTGGTTTTATGTACTAGGATAAGTCTCTATGTGAACTGTCAAGGATCCTAATTTTATTTTATCAGTGAAATTTTTTTCATAAATTGCATTTATGGTTTACATGTTTTTTTACGTTTATTTGGAAAGTATGTCGTTGTTTGAAATCTTTGAACTGTTTTGATTTTTTTTCTCTAGAGGAGGATGGTTTTTAAATTTTTATAAGCGTCGGATGCTAAATAATTTTTTAAAAATTTGTTTTACGCTTCATTTTTTAATCTCGTTATGAATTTTCAAAAATCGAAAACTTGTTTTTTTTTTTTGTTTTTTTTAATGTTATTTATTCTCTACGTTTTAGAATGTAACGTTCAAGCTCGGAGGTTTTGTTTTTGTATTTTGGTTTTATGTACCAGGAAAAGTCTCCATACGCACTGTCAGGTATCCTAATTTTGTTTTATCAGTGAAAATTTAACGTAATTGAATTTTAAAGCAGCTGTTTAGTCTAGCATGTACTGTAGTTAAGAACTGTAGGTTATATTCTCAGTGTAGTTGTCATTTTGAATGTTAAAGGCCATTTTAAGTTTTTGGCACCTATCGCGCTTTACCCGTGACCGCACTCCGCTGCCTGAACCCCCAAACAGTAACACCCTCCCGCTTCCCCGAAACCCCTCCCTCGACAACTCATGCCCCCAACCTTATCTGTGTCCCCGCCCAACCTACACCCACCCCTCCCCCACTGATACTATTGATTTGTGATAAGTCTAATCTGAATTTCGAAAATTTTTTTCGGTGGTAATGTTTCGGTTGTCCTCGTTTTATTGGTGTTTTTACTTTGTTTTGACTTATGTTTTCGACATTGTTGGTTCTAGAGTTAAATTTTCACGAGTCTTTGGGTCGTTTTCGGTGTTCTACCGGTTGTTTTGCATGCAAAAATTTTGCATGACCGTTTTTGATCTAGACTATGCTCGCCTAGATCAAAAACGGTGGCTTTTGTCATAAGATCTGTGATTTGGCTTTTGTCATAAGATCTGTGGTAGCTGGGAAAGCACGGGGGCATTAATTTGCTGAGCGCCTCTCGTAAAGCTGTACTGTGCGCTAAGAGTACTGTTGAGTGAAGTTGCGCAGGAACGCTAATGCGGCATAAAACGAAAGAAAATAGGTGTTCGAGTTGTAGTAACTAAATACTACATATAAAATCTGAAGTTGAATTTAGTGTTTAATGTTCTCGTATAGACAGCTATGGAATATCCTTATGCACATTCTAAGTTGTGCTGCTTGCAGAGGGATTGAGCCCTTGGTTGGTTTCCTCATTGTTTCCTCATCGTGTCTTGTTGTTTTCTTGCGGTCATTATTTAATGTCTTTCTGCCACTCAGCTGAACTTGTGTGCCTAATTTTATGCATGTTCATGTTCATTCTGGCGAAAATTTCTGACCACTTCATTCTCGTCAACAAACCATTGACGTGAGGTAGTTAAATTGCTGAAATTGTCTCGTTTCCAAGGTATCTAAGCCATTGCTCGCATAACTTCGGAGCAAAATTGTTCAGGCGCGTGAGAGGATATCGTCACTGCTAAGGTGCTTCGAGTGTAGTGGTAGCAGTCAACACGTGGCACAGCTAGAAGATAACAGAGGCACCACCAGCAATTTTGATGTGGCCAAAAAGCAGAAAAACAGCGATAACGGCAACCATATCAATGGTGACACTTCCGGTAAAGAGGAAGACGACGAGGAATCGATTGAGCGACAGAAAAGACTCACATTCCTAGAGACTGCAATCAAAGAGCTCATCCTCACTCGCAAGGTAAACTTACAAAAAAGCTTTACTTGATTGGCGATATTTGAAATCAGATGCAATAGATGCTTCCCTACTCATGAATCAAGATAAGCTACATTGTACCGGCAAGTGTTGTAAGCTAAATAATTAATTTTTCTCCGAGAACATTTGTAACAAATTGATTTGGGGTTTTATGCTTTGTTTGTCGGGACATTTTCCCGTCTGCTCAGTTTCCAGTACGAGTGATTTACCATTATAACTTTCTGAACTCAATTGTTCGAATTCGCGGATCTTCTGTTCTCTTTTATCCTTTAAAACTACTTTTATCTGCTAGGTGAGGAGGATAGATTTAACAGATTTAACGCTTCCGTTATGCGAGTCCGTTGGCAGTCGTTTATGTTAAACAGTGCGTTGTGTTTTAGGTGTTGAGTGCGTCGTATGTGTTTGCATACTACCTGAGTGACTCGCACCATCAGAATGTGCGCTCCCTCTTCGAGTTCATCCAGAATGACCTGGAGGAAACTGTGGAGAACCTTGCTCAAATTGTCAACAAGTAAGACCTGTTCCGCTTATTCCTGCTACGCAGCAACCATAAATATTTTTTAAATTGAACTTTTTCAAATAAAACATAAATATTTTAAACAGGGAGGCACAGAATATTCCCAAATTCGCATTTGGAAACATAAGATGTATCAATGGTATCGCGAAAACATTTGTTTCAACGCCAAAAAATTGCTACGAAAATTGTTTCAGCTGCTACGAAAAAAAGTGAATAGAATTGAGCTGAAGCTTGAAAACAAAACAGAGAAAAAATACTTGAGTTTTTCAAAGGAACCAAAAGCCTGAGTAACCTTCAATTTCAAAATGTTTAGTTGCACTTAGCTTATTGATAAATTTTATCAAGAGTTTTCCTCAAAAATGTTTTCACTCCACAAAAACTTTTAAGTTCCAATTCTATTTGCATTATTGGTGCTTTTGATTTTGTTTCATCAACGTTTGTCTATAAATAATTGAAATTGATTCCTGGCTCGCTATTCAAAGATAACTGGGATCTATTCTTCTCCCCCCCCCCCGTGTTTTTATGACCCCAAATTTTATGTTATATAGCACGTTACTATGTAAGAAAAAAAGCACGCGCGCCTGGTGGTAGCAACACAAGTCGATAAGAAACAACAAAGACAACGCAATTCTGACTACCTGGTTGATTTCACAACTACTGGTTTTTTTGTTATTGATTAAGCAAATGAAGTTTCACAATTGAGAAAATGTCTAATAGAAATAGTATTTCAAACTTCCTGTTGTTTTAAAGAAATCTCAATACGAGCTAGGACAGAGATTAAAATAAGCGCTCTAAGGAAGCACACGCATGAAGCATTCTCTAAAAATTACTTGGAACAGCAAATTGGTGACCTGAATTGAGGATAAAAAATAGCTGATTGGATTTGGTTTTTCAAAACAGGTGGCCTCCCATTTTTTTGAAAAAAAATAAATTTTGAAATCTTTCAAAAAGCTAAGAAAAACACAAGGCATACAAAGGCGTGTATGAGACTAATTTGTGGCAACATTGCAGAAACAAATTTGAGATTCAAATAACCAAATAATAAATCGTGCCATTAATAATGAACCAACCTTCTTTACCTCCGAGAGAAGCGTTTTCAGGTGACAACTGAATGGGCAAAAAATATGTCGCTTATATACGTCTGAAGGAAAATACAAGCTGCTTTTTGAGGCAGCCTTTAAAGACAGAGTTAGGTCTATGGTCTGGGGGGCAGGCGCCCCCCTCCCCATCCCCCAACAACCAGGAATTCCCCCTGAGTCAGAAATTGGCTGTTTTAAGTGATGTTCTTGTAGTGTCATTTCTTGTAGCTCTAATCGCCTCCAGAAATCTCCTCCTCATCTACTGACTTTACTAGTTTGCTTACATTTAGCCATCACTGCAACTCAAAACACCAAACACACAGCAACTCTTTTAAACTTTATTGACTTTTCGAGCGGCTAAACGTCTATTTTGCTGGGTGCTAGTTGTCTTTTACCATAGGCTCATTACTTTTGAAAGGCATGATTTGAGCATCTCAACATGATGTTCCATCCATTCTGGTTTCTTGCAAATTTTGGTGTTTTCATCAATCATTTGTAAAACTGAGAAGCGAAGATTATACTAATGAGCAGTCTCAACTTTCATTGCTGCGTTTCCATGCTTTCATTAATTGTACAAACAATGTGTTCCTTTTTGCTCTTTAAAAACTTGTTTTCAAAGAAGAGTACTGAGTGGAAGAAAGCTGTAGTTCTTCAGATTTTGTTTCAACTTTTCAATGCTTCTTCCTAGAAAAGTGAACCGGAAATTGTCACTCAGTGACATATGCATGCAGTTCGAAGTGCAACTTGTGCCCTAAATCATAGAGTGAAATTGAGATCAAGTTTTAGAGATAGACATAATTGGGAGAACTGAAGTAGTTGATAGGCAACTTTGATGCAAAACAAATAACGCAACAAACAAAATTCACTGTAACGTCCTAAAGTACGTTTTATATAGTAATGGATATATATTTTCCCCATTTTCACTGATCGCCTTACTTAGTGCTATATTTGCTTTAATCTCAATGCCATATATAGACTTCATTTTTCTACCTTATTAAGATGAGAAAATGTATATTTACTTTATTAATATCCTGTAAACTTTCTCAAGTATATTTCTTCTAAAAACCATTTAATTATCTTTTGTTATTTGATTTACCCATAACAGAGGAATTTGTGATAGTGCTAAACTGTAGTCATATTTACAATGTACACTTCACTGTGTTCATCTTATTTGCCCGGCACGTGCCAGCATGCGCCAGAAGTTCTAATTATCTTGAGCTAATCTTGATGTATTTGTATAAGTGATTACTCAAATGTAAATACGGCCCGCAGGTCTGAAAAAGTATTAACCAGAGCGACACAACCAAAATCATCAAGTTGAAATTCAGCAGTCAAATAATTCAGTCTTAGATTTAAATATCTTTTTTAGTGAAAAAACCTATAGCTGTCGGCCCTGCTCCGAAGCAAAACTAAAACCGCTCAGGCCCTGAACAATTAATCACGCGAAAAGAATAATTTAAGCAACAAAAGCTATGCTACTAAGTAGTTAATTAAATTAGCGAGAAACATTACTTCGACAAACTTAGCACAATAATATAGCCGGATAAATGTATATTACATGGTGACAGGAGTGTAGACAGCTTTTTCAGTTAGTTCCGTCCAAAAAATTGTTTATCTTTTGAATTTTCCCATTCCTTAATTCCATTGTTATTCAAAACATTACTTACTTATTTGTATGATTCAGATGAAGTTAGACAACTGCACAAATTTGATTTAACACTCTTCTCCTACGGAAGTCCCAACATCGGAAATACCTCCGCAGAAACGTACTCTATCTTTCTTGAAGATAAATTACCCACTATTTTTATTGTTGGATTTACAGAAGACTACAAAGACAGGCTCCTTGCAATAGTATCATTCGACAATCACTATGAATTCAAATCAGTAATTAAGCAAATTCAAAGGGAAATGTATCTCGACTTAGAAAGCCTGAAATCACAATTAATTATATTAAGAGGAGATTCTAACTAAAATTAGTACTTTGATTCACCCATTATCGATGTCTCTGAACAAACTTTATTTATATTTTACTGCAGCATTTTTTATCTTCTTCATCATTGCTTATTATCTGATCACAGCACTCTTCATCTACCTCTTCATCACAGACAGCGCCATTAGTTTTTCCTTCCAATTATCAATAGTCATTGCAACAGAGATTGGAGCCTAAAAGCAGGTGACGCCCAATGACAGTGACATCATACTGAGACACATACACACAGAACGAGAGAGTGAAGCCCCCTATTGGTAACAAAACCGAGTCAATCTGGAAACTGTGAGTTAGAACACATAAACATTGGTGCTAAATTAAAATGCCTTCCCACGATTTATACAATACCCAAATACTCCCTGTTGTTACTAACTGCCGCTATTCAAATCATTTTGTGGAATATGTAGACTATAACTACATACAATTCATTAGCCACCAAACTAACAACCTTATTACCTCAACAGTCATTAGCGCCTTTGTTTCTGACAAAACAAAACAAATCGCGCTTCTAACTCAAAATTCTATTGACAAACGTGCCTTACTAATACTTGCCCCCAAGACTTTGCGACAAAAAGCCCGTGAATTTTCTAAAGTTAGACATGTCGTGACCCGTTGCTATGACATCGATTTAGATGATTTTGATTCTCCCCTCGTCGTAATTTCTGAATAATTGCATTCCCAGTCCATCCAGATCATCACTACTAATTTCATTCAGTGCAGTTTTAAAATTATAAGAAAATAAGATGACCGCTATCGCCCAAATAACAGTAGAACCCTATAGCGGAGCCGAAAATCAAAGTTTCCGCCAATTTGAGCACCTCTTCCGAGGTTTCATCGGTGTTGCAGCAATCCCTGTTAACCAACAATCAAATTTTCTGCAACTCCACCTCCGAAACGCCGCGTTACGATATTTTCAAACGTTGCCTGAAGCAACAAGAAATGATCTTGAATTAAGCCTCACAGTACTCAGGGACCACTTCGCGGATCAAGATCTTCAAGAAGTACATGTTCTTAAATTAGAACAACCAAGATTTGACCCAAAAACAGACAGCCCCGAAAACCTCCTAGTGAACTTACAAACAAAGGCTCAGCGTGCCTACCCAACGCCAAATCTGGCAGCAGTTGCAGCACTAGCGCTTCCAGGAGATGGAGGAGCAGGTGATAGAGCAGAGCACGCACGCTTTGATGGAGAAACAGCCGCAAGAGCTGCTAGATTACAAGCAGCAGAGGACAACAAAAACGAGCAAGTAAAGCGAATTTTCATTAAAGCCATGCCGGGATGGCTGAGATCAAAACTGATGGAACAACCACCAGCCACTCTAGTTACCGACCTCTGCACCACTGCTCGACAACAGATGACAATCAGAGTCATGTGCAGAAAGGATGACTGTCCTGAAGATGGATTCAATGAAATCAATAACGCAGTGTCCGAGAACTTGATAAATGCGCTCTCTAAAATGAACCAGACGCAAGATTCACTAGGCAAAAAGCTTCAAACAATTGATGACCGCATCACGGCTGCACAGATAGAAACAACAACACAGAGAGAAGTACTTCACTCTCCCCAGCAATCATTTAATAGGCAGTGGCAATTCCCCGTGGTGCCCTACACGCCCAGAAATAACTATGCAAGTCAAAATTATCAAAACTCTTACAGAGGAAATAATATTAGAGGCCGAAACTTCTCTAATAGAAATCCGAGACTCCGATTCCCAAACACTAATGCTCAAGTGATTTATCCTCGAAATTTCACACCTCAGTCACAATTCCGCATTCCCACCAGCCCATATATGCCTGTGACTAGATCCAGCGGTACCTTCTGTTATACATATTGGTTATCCAAATCACCGATAAAGTCAATGTTCTCAGAGAGGTAGAACTAATAATAGAGGAACCTCATTTCCATTTAATCGCCAATCAAAAAACTAATAAAGCCACGCTTAACGCCCAAAATTCGCAGACAGTCCTCCAAATCTATAGAGCAGTCTAGCAAACTATTTAATCTTTACAATATAAACCCAAATATGAGATCATCCCTTCTCCCCTATGTCAAAATTAAATTTAATAACGGAAAAAGCCGTCGAGCACTAATTGACACCGGCGCTTGTGCAAACGTCATAAGCAACATATTAGTTCAAGAAATTACCGAAACTGACAAGAACGCAGTCAAATTGAAGCAACCAGATTGTACTTCAGTCAAAATGTCAGAATAGACAACTAGTCAGAATAGAGAAACAGGCCGAAATTAAATTTAAACTCGCTCACACAGATTTTGTTGAAGACTTTTTCGTCCTTTCCTCAACAAACTCGGCCATCCTTGGCAACCCGTTCTTTGTCAAGCATGATATTTCAATTAGCCCAAAACAAGCCCTTATTCAATTCCCCGATCTGACTGTTCAAATAAATGAAATCAAGCCTGTAAGCGAAAAACGACGAGCCGTAAGACATAAGAAGATTCCCATTTATACAAACGAGAAGCAAACAATACAGCCCAACGAGCAGGAAGTGTTGCGCTTCATTTTGGTTCGACTGAAACGCTTCACTACATGGGGCTTTCCAAGAATGCCAAAGGCGTGACTTTTTTTGTCTCTTATTTCCTGTGAGCACGACTCTTCGCTTTCGAGAACACAAAAAATCTGCTAATGGTGCGTTTTTTAGCACGAGTACAAATGCGCAGCCTGTGTTTTTTCAGTATGTTGCTATTCGCTGCTTGATTGTACTCAGTCATTCGCATACGAAGCTGCTCTTCCCGCGGTTAATCTTCCAACCTTCCTCCTCGTAAAAACCACTTATTTCTTCTGGAAACAAACAACTCCTTGATGTCAGTGCAGCGCTAAAACCTTAAAACTGAGTCGGTGCGGAAATTGGGCACAACGTTACATAAAATATGCTTGAAGTGATTGAAATATCAATTCTTATAACATCTAAAGGAAACTGCCAACAATTACAATTTGCTTAGTCACTGACATCAGAAGGGCCAGTACATGAAGTTCGTGGTCCATTCCCTGTAACAGGAGCAACCAATTCAAGGCTGCCGGTAGCCTCGAAGCTCCGATTGAATTTAATTGGGAGTCCACTGCAAAATGACTGACATAACGTGCTTTAGCTCAAAACCATTATCTTGGAACAAAGAAGTATTTAGAATTATATTTTGAAAAGAAGCTCTGCACAGCTCTGCTTGATAAATAGGTAATGAGAGCCCCTCTTTTGTCACAAGAAAATAACATTAGGAAAAAAGGGGTTTACTAGACTGTTGAGCCGGAGTGCCTCTATATCCAGACTTTTCTTCTAAATCCAGACAGAGAGAATAAAAGCTCTCTCATCCAGACTTTGTTCTGGCATCCCGTAACACACGTTGATTGAAAAGGACTCGTTCACGGTCTCTGACTCCTTAACACCCGGCTTGCACCAGCCCTTAACGTGGAATCCTTCATCGGTCGAAATATCAGCGCAAGCTTTTGATTGTTGAATCACCATAAAATTCAATTATTGACAAGGGAGGAAAGATTAAAACATCTAGTTTGCTTACATCATTGATATCAATGGAAGTGACGCGAGAATCTGTTGCTGGCCATGAATGAACGCTTTCGTCCAAAACAACTTGCGACAGACGACTTGAGCAGATGGCCTCGTCGTCGCTTGTAATATAGTCAAGCTCATCGCAGCAATTTAAAGTTCAATGCCCACTGTTTCCGAGCGGGAACTTTGGTGAAATCGCAAGCATCAGCAGGGAATTGACCGTCACACATGGTCCCCTTACACCTATTGTCTTTAGTGGGCGTTAACAATTTGGTTCCACTGAAACGCTGTACTACATGCGGCGTTCCAGCAATTTCAAACGCATGAAAGCTTCCTTTGTCTCCTTTTTCCTGTGAGCACGACTCGTCGCTTTCGAGACTGCAAAAGATCTGGTATTGGTGCGTTTCTTAGCGCTAGAGTACAATTACGCAACCTTAAAACTGGATTTTTTTCTTATGTTGCACGCTACTTGATTGTACTCAGTCAAGCCCTTAAGAAGCTCCATTTTCCGCTGGCAGTCTTCCAACTTCTTTCCTCGTAAAAAACACTCATTTTTTCTGGAAATCAACATTTTGAAGTCAATAAATACGATGCAAAAAGTAAAAACTAATTTCCATTTGCCAGAATGGGTTGCTACTTGATGGAGAAATAACCTCCTTGCTTTGAAGGACAATGTTTTTTCCAATGTTCCCATCACGCGTAGGCTGTAGAAACCACAGTTCATCTCCAGGTGCAAAACTATTTGGAAACGGCAGGAATTGTTCCGCTTCATTTTGGTTCGACGGAAAAGCTGCACTACATGTGGCATTCCAGGAATGCCAAAGGCGTGAAAAGCTGGGTATTCTTTCATCTCCTATTTCCTGCGAGCAGGACTCGTCGCTTTCGAGAACACAAAAAATCTGCTAATGGTGCGTTTCTTGCACTAGAGTACAAATACGCAGCCTGTGTTTTTTCAGTATGATGCTGTTCGCTACTTGATTGTACTCAGCCATTCGCATACGAAGCTGCTCTTCCGGTGGTTAAACTTCCAACGTTCGTCCTCGTAAAAAAACCAATGATTTCTTCTGGAAAGCGACGACTTGACTTCAATACGGTGCCAAAACGTAAAAACTAATTTGTTGCGGCAAATGGACATAACGTTACTCAAAGTTTGCTTAAAGTGAGTGAAATATCTAATCTTGTCACATCTAAAGAAAACAGCAAACAATCTAAATCAAAACTTTGAACGACACTACGCTTACAGCTCAATTTCACTCTCTCTTCGAATAAATAAGACAAATTAATGATCGGTTAGAACTCAACAATTATTTTTTATTGGTCAGAACGAGTGGTAAAGTGAAATATAAATCAGAACAAAAACTTGCTCTCGGTGTTATTCAAACTCAAGTTACTATGAATGTTAGTGGACACCATACTATTTCTCCAACAGCTTCATGAATTGCCTTCTATCAAAAACATCAGTATCACTTTTTGATCCCCAATCTAATAGCATAGACCTTATGATACTAGCCTTAGGCAAAAATGCTTCGGCTATTGAAAACTAGCAATCGCGCTATAGTGCCGTTCGTTTCTGTTGGAATCCAGAGCACTGATTGGAGACAACCTGAGGGATGCCGCTCGTCAGTCTGAAACATGATTGCAAAACTGAAAATGTCTTTGTCCTTTCATATGTCCTTCATATGGAAAGATTGTAAATTCTTATTCATAGCTTACGAACTTAGTTAAAATATATTGAGATATGCGCTCAAAACTTCAAAACAACGGCTTCAACAATATTCACAATTTTCTGGCGTCCAATCACAGCACAGCCAACTGTTGAATCCGAGCATATAGCACATCTGAAAAAAAATATTGCGTTACATCTAAGCATCAATACTTAATTGATACTACATAACGGCCTGGCCTCAGCTATTGTCGGTTAAATAGGGTACTGATAAAAAATAGTCTTTCTTTCGATTACAGACATACAGAAACAATAAATTACAAACGTAGACGATGCGAACGCCAATTGCCAAACGGTCAACGCACCGGTTGGCAATTTAAATGATCTCAATGATGCTGTGAGCTCTCCCATCGCAGTCGTGGTCGTCATTGTTTTGAACGAGATGTTCTTCAAGCATACTTGAGGAGCATCAAGATCTGGCTGGAGAATAAGACCCATCAACTTCTCCGTCGCCGTTGCCTGTTTCTCCAAGAAGTCCGCTTTTGACGTTGCTGCTCCTCTTTTGTCTCACAACGAGAATTCGGTTTTCCAAAATCTGCGTCAGGTGTCGAACCACAGGTACAAGCTGGAGACGAAGCGGACGCGGCTCGGCTGTGGCACAGTTTTCATTTTGAACCAACTTGGCCATTGATTGAAACAAACAACTCCTTGATGTCAATGCTGCACCAAAACTAATTTGCTGCGGAAAATGGGCACAACGTTACACAAAATCTGCTTGAAGTGATTGAAATAGCAATTCATATAATATCTAAAGGAAACGGCCATCAATTAAAACTAAAACTACGAAAGACACTAAGCTTACAGCTCGATCTCACTCTTCAAACAAAAAATGCAAACTGATGTTTCATTGGAGCTCAAAGAAACGAAACATCAATAGGCAAAGTTCTTCAAGAACGGCAAATTATTTGCAAATTTATCTATTCTCAACCTTTAAAACAATGATTGTAGCGACAATTGATTTTTTTGGTCACAACGAGTGATAAAGTGAAATATAATTGGAATCAGTTACTTTTTATAGATATTAGTTACTATGAATGATTGACAGCTTCATGAATGATTTGCCTTCATAAATAATAAAAACATCAGTATTAAACTTTGAGCATCAATCTTATAGCATCGACCTAATGATACCAACTTCATTTGTTTAAAACATTCGAAAAAGGTTTGGTTAGTGAAAACTAGCAAGTACGCTAGTGTGCCGTCCATTTCCAATGGAATCCACAGCAGGGGTTGAGGACAATAGGAGATGCCACGCGTCAGTCTGAAACATAACGGCAGAACTGAAAATTATTTGGTCCTCTCCTCACTTTAAGAATAAAACCCTGAAATTGCTAACTTTGGAAAACCGTGAATCCTAAACCAAGCCAGCAAAATTAGTTAAACTAGTCATTTGATAATTGAGCTGACATTTTCATCTAATTCGACATTAAAAACCACTCTTAGTGCCGAAAAGTTAAAAAGGAACAGCTTTATTATTTTTTAATCAACTCTGTTCCGATCCACATTCAATTGACCTATACCTTCTGTTATCTTCCTTCAAGTTTCATTTTTCTCCCAAAATTTGTCCCTATTTTTTGTGTAATAGGAGAACAGAAGATGGATTCATTGCCACGGATTCAGTTTTTAAGGTCCAAGGCCATAAAATTAACTGTTGGATTTCGCGAAACTAGCGATTATTACCAACTATTGAAAAATTTGAAATCACAAAGTGAGAAAATTGAGTTTGAGGTTTCCTCAAAAAGAGAAGAAAGACCTATTCTGGTTTTTCTAATAAGAATTACGTTCAGAGCCACTTTCGCAGGACCAAACCTGCCCTTCAATTTTCTCTTGAAAAGTCGTGAGAAATTTAGTTAGAAGATATTTTAGCGAAGATAAAGATATGGAAATTGGTTTAAATGGTTTAAAAAGAAAATGGTTTAAAAGGAAGAACTGATGCTTTTTGAGAGTTGTTTAAGGCAGACATTTAAAATGGATGGATTTCAGGCAGCACTTGAGTGCACCTTGGTTTCTGGTGGAGAAGGCCCAATTGATTGTCAAGAAGAAGCGGTACGAGTTATTGGACGCCACCACTCGTGGCATTCTCCCATCAGACACCTCCCCTATTTTCAAGAGGAAGAGGAAGACATTCCAAGGTGTTCAGGTGTGCCTCGATCCACTCAAAATGAACATGTCTGAGAGACAGGTACCACTATTTGCGATTATGCATCTGGCCGAAATTTTATATCTGTTGATTGGACTTGCAATAAAAAAAAGAATGGGTTTTGCATAAATAAAAAAAATACCCACGCCACTTTCCAGCGCCAGGTTGTATAAGTGAAAGCAAGCAGAAATGGATTAACTTTCATCTGTTTTTGCCGCGCAATTCCCATTATTAGCTCAAAGTGCCATAAACGAGAGTCATGGCGATGATAGAGTTATGGAATTTGTTCATATTTTTTTTGCAATAGTTTAATTTTGCAATAAATTAATTTTTAAACGCTTGGACAGATGTTATTTGTTCGGCAAATGGGATTTCGACAATATGTGGTGTTAAAGCCAGTCAGTCATTGGTTGAAAAGAAAGATGGTGTTGTAGGCAGTGATGACTTCACTGTATGAGATGGTGGTGGAAGGAGACGGGTGGCTGGTGGACTCCACGGGATGTCACAACAACATACCCATGTTATATGGCCACGAAGATTATTACGACCTTGATATCAATGGAGGACCCCTCGTACATTCAGGACTAACCACAGTCACATCAGGAGGGGTTGCGAGGCAAAGTGGTGCTACAAGTGCAAACAAAGTGATCAACAATCAGGTTGGAAAGAATAAGAAAGCATGGCCAACAGGCAACAGTACGGATAGCGATGCTGCAAAGCAATGTGCTAGAAAAGGCTGCAACCGACGCGTGTCTTTGCCTGCCAAATTGACGAACAAAAGGAAAAATGGAGTCATTGGAGGCTGGCTCTCCAGACAGAAGCTGTCTGACCCTACACACCAATTGCCCTACAGAAATTTGTATGATAACAAACAGAATATAACCAACAGCTTTTGCAGGTTTGTACTTCTCAACATGGCTATGCAAAGTTACAGACTGCATTCACAAAAAGGTAATAGCCATTTTACGTCAATTACTTTTTCTTCTTGTTTAATTGCTCTCGAACGAAGTTTGTAGCAATTATATTTGTCCTGTTCGTCTTTTTGTGAAATTTTTCGCTTGACCGATTTTTCGTCTGACCCATTGACTTTTCGTCCTTAAAAACGGGATAAACAGGTAGAGCCCAGCGGGCATAAAGTTTCATTAGAGGCCCTTAGCCGCGTTTAGTAGTCCTTCAAGTGCTTAGTGTGATGAAGCTACCAGGAAGGCCCTAGTTTAAGGTTAAAAGGTTATTTTAGGAGTTTTTGAGCCCAAAATGTTACAATTTTTCGTGTTTTTTTTTCAAGTCATTTTTCGAATTTATTGCTGGATCAGTCTAAAATTGAGGCTGGTTAAAATTGAAAAAGGTCTTTGGCGAGACATGAGTACTTTTTATGACCTTTTTAAGAGCTATGTTTTGGTAATCCGAGCAAAAACACGCAAATTTATACTAATTTTCACAATTTTTTTCAAGCTTCTTACGCATTTTTGTCGTTTTTTGAGTTTATTCTGCCCTATGTGTCAAGGAAATTCCTCTGGGAGATTACTGCACAGTTTCTAGTGGTAATGGAATAGTTTTCAACATTTTAACATGAGGAATTTTAGCATTTTTTTTACATGACTTGCAATTATTTTCAACTTTTTTTGAAATTGAAGTTGTTATTCAAGTTATTCCAGACCTACAGCCAGATAACCCCTTAGGGGGTTCGATAATAAGTTTCTCCAGCCTCAAGAGTCCAGGAAGCTCCTCTAGTTTGATAATAGGTTAATTCATAGCTTCTAGTGGCAATGAAATAGTTTTCAATTTTTAATAACATGATTTTAAGACTTTTTTAATATAATTTTTACCGGCAATTTTGTCCGGCACCCTGGGCCCAGAAGTCTCCTCTAGGTTTTGATCATAAGTTACTGCGTAGTTGCTAGAAAAAATTAATCTTTCAAGACTTTAATATCACAAGTTAAAGAATTTTTTTTTAAATATTTGCAATTTCAAAATTTTTGAAATCGTGTAATATTTTAGGTTACTCCAGCCTCAAGAACCAAGGAACCTCCTCCAGTATTTGATAATAGGTTAATGCATAGTTTTTAGATGCAATGGATTGTTTTTCAAGATTTTAGTGTCACGAATTTAAGCAATTTTTTCAAAGAAACATTAGCAATTTCATTTTTTTTGAATTTTGTTGATTTTTTTCTGGTACCAGGGGCCCAGGGATCTCCTCCAAGGTTTGATAATAAGCGTTTGCATAGTTTTTAGAGTTAATGGAATGGTTATCAGTATTTTAATGATCGAGTTTTAGCAATTTTATTTTTCAAGTTTTTGAAAAATTATTATCGTTTTCCAAATTCTTCGATCTTTATGAGCCAGTGAAGGCTTGCGATAGGGATAACGGTTAGTGTCATGAGACAATTAACTGGTTCTGGAGATATTAGTATCACGGATATTAGCAAGATTTTTTAAAATTTCTGGTCAACGAAAATTTTTAAGTCTTGCAGTTGGGTAACGTGACAGAACTCCAGCGACAAATGGTTGTCGACTCCAGCGACATTTTTTTCACTGCCAAATGTGGAAACTTTCTGTTTGAATTTTGCACTTTCATTTTTTTAATGATTTATTTACTAACTAGGCTAGAAAACTGGAATTTGCAGAGTCGAATCTCATGATGGAAAATATTCTAGCGCGCATTCTCTCTCTCTCTCTCTCTCTCTCTCTCTCTCTCTGTTTGTTGGTGTTTCCTCGCTTCACTTTTTCGTTCACTTTTTATATCTATCGCATACCCTGTATATATATATATATATATATATATATATATATATATATATATAATCCTTAACTCTTTTGTTGATGCCGCACTTCAGCTGCTGTTATCTGGCGTGATGTCATCATCTGCGCTCCTCACCTCACACTCTTCAATTAAGCTAAAGCTAGTCTCAGCTAATCGAGGCTAGCTACTGACGAAGCCAACCGGTCGTTCGAGAGCAATTCACCCGACTTTAGTTCAATTAGAACTCGACTTTATGTTCAAGTAGCTCTAACGCCAATGTGTGGGTAAAATTTTTTCTCATATGATAGTTTACAAGAGGGGCATAAATTTGATGTTTTGATCGCAGTTTGTCCAAATTTAGCTGGATGATTGATTGTGAAGTGGTGTTCATGCAGGCAGACTATTAGTATACAATTCGTTTCAGATGATGATCTGAAATAGATTGTAACTTATATCCGGTACTAAAAATTGGATGATTAGTATGACTACTGTGTTCATAACATTGATACCGTTGAGCATAAGTGCATTTATCAACGCAGCGGGCTATGTTTGTTTTGAAGAATTGTACGTTTCAAAAAAGCATGTTATCTTTTTAGCTTGTCTTGTATGAGGCGTGACAAATTGGACTCACTTGAAAACTCTGGTTTCACGGTGACGGGTCAGAAAAGTTCGAATGTTAATTTGTCCTCTACTAGTGTGCAGATGAGCTTAGACAGCGAATTTCCACCTGTGTTTCTGGACAACGAAAAGATTGACCGGAAGCGGAGAGAAATTGTGAAGATGAACTATCAACAGCAGGAACTAGAGAACCAACAGGAGACTGAAGATGTGACTCGGAAGGTGCCAGAAGATTCTGATTCTTTGTCTTCAATGTTGAATAATGAAATTAGCATGTCCGTGAAGGTCACATTGCCTCAGAATGAAGATGAGACTGTGTTCGACGTCGAACGAGTTAAGATCAATGAAACAACTCAATTTAATACGTTGAGTTTGGACAATGGACGAATTTTGCACCAGTGTTCGTCTTCTGCTGCGTAAGGATTGAGATTCAGTTCTCGATTCTGTCCTAATTCAACTGATGGTCTCTATACTTGATTTCTGGCTTCGTGACTCCTACCTAATAAAGTGATAATTTGAAGATGGAGTTGTCATATCTTGGGTTAATGCAGTTATCATCAGCGGAACTTTGTCGATGATTTGATTTTAATGTAATGTGCAGTACAGATTTAACAAATTTGCAGTCGTATTCATAGACCAGAGTATCTTTTGCCAAATAATTGTCTATTTTATCCAATAAAAATTTGTAGATTAGAAGAGACGTATTTATTATTTAATGTGCAATAATATCAATGTTTAAAATAACTTTCTTTTCATAGAGTGTGATACATATTCATTAAACTGACCAAGGGCGATCATATGAAGAACAGAAAAGTTTATGGTATAATTTCGGGACGTTGAGCTATTCCTTCGTTGGTGACATGGTGGCGTTTAATTTGAACGCATGCCAGTGTTTTTTATAGCTGCGAAGCTGTAAGCTGAGCGTAGCTATATTGCGGTGCTCTTGGTTTTTTTACAATTCAAAGAATTTGAATTGTATTGGGGCGCTGTCTTTTTTTTAAGATCTGTTCACACATTTTCATGAATTTTGAAGTCAAATTGGAGTAGTGATTTTGGTCACGCCGAAACAGGAAATGGAGCGAAAAAGCGAGTGGCTTTGCGGCGTGAAATTTTTTTGCTCTAATTTTAAAGTAGAGTGAGAATACGGTGTTTGAACAAAAATTCGCTTTATCGGTGGTGGTTTTTTTGTTCACATGCGGCAATTTCACTTTGATTTTTACTGTTTTTTCGATTTTTTGGATTGGAATTTTTTCTAAATGGTTTTTCCAATCCTTTGATAGTCCGTTCTAGGTCTAGTTTTCTGTTTAGTCAATGAAAATTCTTTGAATTGTACGTCAGGACTTGTCCTGCTATGTTTTTAAGATCTGTTCACACATTTTCATGATTTTTGAAGTCAAATTGGAGTAGTGATTTTGGTCACGCCGAAACAGGAAGTGGAGCGAAAAAGCGAGTGGTTTTGCGGTGTGAAATTTTTTCGCTCTAAATTTTAAGTAGTGAGAAAACGGTGTTTGAACAAAAATTCGCTTTCTCGCTAATGGTTTTTTGTTCACATGCGGCAATTTCACTTTGATTTTTACTGTTTTTTTCGATTTTTTGGATCGGATTTTTTCTAAATGGTTTTCCCAATCCATTCATAGTCCCTTCTAGGTCTAGTTTTTTGTTTAGTCAATGAAAATTCTTTGAATTTTACGTCAGGACTTGTCCTGCTATGTTTTTTTGTTTCGTCGTTGACGCTCTTTTTTCGTTTTACATTTGTTCACACAGCAAAGCTGAAAAAGTCAAATTTTCTGAATGAGTTCTTCCTCTCACTAACGGCATTTGCGCGCGTGACGTCATTTCTCACTCGCTTTAGCAAAAGTTTTTAGGTTATTTGCGTGATTAGGTTTTGATCATACGTGACTTACCTCACTCAATAAAATGATTTTTGCACTTTAAAACTTTTGAATTTGTTTAAGGTCAAAGGAACTCCTATGTGCAGTAAACTTCCCTAATAAGAGGCGTCTGTGGAATGAATTTTAACAAGCTTTATTAATTTAGCGCTGAATGTTTTTTAGCCTAGTTTTTTGAGCTGCGTCGATTTTTTTTCCAATTTAGATCTGTATCTGTTTCTATCTCTATTATATGGCACGCAGGTCTATTCTTTCGCAGCTATTCCGGCAATCTGCCGGCTATGTTTCACAAATGTATAGGACAGAGTAGGGCAGAGAAATTGACTTCTGTATTTGTTGCCGATGTCATTTTGACCTCTAGAAGACAAACTTCCGAAAATTCAACGAAACCGCTCTTTTTAAACTGAAATTTTTTACTCCTTTTTACAAGAGCTGTGGAAACAAGACGTGCTCCATTAGGGAAAATGGACCGCAAATAGCTTGATTATCTATCTAGAATGTTTTTACCTCAATAGTAATTTTTGATGGCAACAATGAAGGGGTGTCAGCCAGATGCTCTAAGGCGACAGTCTCGCGTCAAGGCAAGGAAGGACGTCAACAGCAAATCTGCTTCAATAGCCGATACTGCCTCGCCTCTTAACATGACTTCTCAATGCGAACATATGTTTTGAAAGCATCTTCAAATACTCGCAAGTCGAAAATCGGTATCAAGCGTCAGCAGATGAGGACATTTTCAACGTCGTCAAAAAAGAAAATTTTCTTGGAAGGATTCAAGATATCACACTAGTTAAGAGACGCCACATTTTTAAAAGCTGTAATTGTCACAAAAAGTCAGCGCTCTCCGACGTCATCACTGATTTTGTAGGCTGCGGTACATCTGACCAAAAAAATTGATATTTTCACCACAAGGTCCAAATTCGCATGCCTGCTGGACTAGACTATCACACATCATTTTAAGTAGTTGAGAGCAATTAGAATGGACATTTTCTTTTCGCAACGTGTATCTGGTAAATTATGTAGCATATAAAATCTAGACAGGAAATCACCAGGTCACAGGGATGCTAGTCAAATGATGACCAGTAAACCAGATTTTGTTGCAAATAGGCGTCGACAAAACTTTGTAAAAGGTATCCAAACTTGCGAAATTAACACGAGTTTTGCTAACGATTCTCTTGAAAACCTGGTTATACACAAAGTTCTTGTGAGCTAACTCGGTCGACTTTACTTGAGAATTACATAGACTTTTCGAAAATGAAAAAGAGTTTGTTAAGACAAAACCCCCAATTTTGCTTGAGTTTTCTTCATAAACGTATGAGCACCTATTTACCGTAAATATTTGCTGTCAATGAGAAAATGCAACAAAAACTGCAGGGAACGGAGAAAATTTTTGATAATTTTTAAAAAAACAAAGCATGTGCACCCAAAAACATAAAACTTGCAATGACGTCTCAAAATAAGGAAACATGCTTAAGAAACTTCCAAATTAGCGCTAAAAATAGTAAACAAGCATTCTAAAATTAGTAGCAATAGCATCTAAGATTGAAATAGTACAGAATTTATTTTTAAGTAACCTGCTTCCTTTTGATAGACAAGATGATCTTAGCATGCAAAGATAAAGTGCGTTAAAGGAGTAGCACCCATAAATTATTTCAAAGAGTAATTTTAGGTAACATTCGAAAATAACAAGTGACATTACGATTTTTGAAGCATCCGGTTTTATGAAACTGAAAATAAGGCTCAAATATTAAAAAAAAAAATTCGAATTTCAATACATAATTTTTCGCGCAGAAAATTTTTCAACAAAGTTTTATAAAACTGCAATTGAGGCAAGAGATAGCAGCATATACACAATGGTACAAAAAGCTGCGTACAATACATTTTGTGCTCTTTAAGCGTAATTTTTGTTCAAGGCGTTTGATCTGACCTAAGGCGTAAAGAAAGACGTAAAATTTTGAAGTTTTTAACGAGATTTCTCCGCTTACACCAAAAATATGGTATATCTGTGTTGTATTTTTTTTGTTTGCCACGTTGCAAATCAGCTTGTCCAAATTTCATTGACTGAAATAAAGGCAACTTAGATTAAAATTAAAATCTAGTAGACAACATGCATTCATAGAAACGATACCAAAATGTAACAGGCTGATGGCATCTTGCAAAAGAATCGCGCAAACGGAAACAATCGAACAAATTAAACAAGATTTCTTGACAAAACTACAAAAAAAATTGAAGTCGGTGAAGTGATTACGTATGTTTCGGGATGCAATGCAGTCAGATGGACAGAAACTGTTTTTTTTATACAAGCTATGTTCTAGTTTCCTTGAAAATTTGGAAGTATTACGATGAGTATTATTCACTTTCAAGACCTTATTTTTCAACAATAAGATGTTCTTGTGCATGAATTAAAAATTGTATTCAAATTAATCAAAGAAAACGAGCGGAATGTACTCGAATGGCAATCAAATTTTCCTCCTTGGAATGTGTCGTACTTTACTATTTTGCTGTGGTGATTCGCGTTGCGAGTATGCAGACGGAATGTTTATGAGTGATTCGCGGAGCGAGATCTACTTTAACTTTTGTTTCGCTTACTTGCGGAGCGGGAGAACAAGAGGCAGTTTTGCAAACTGAATTGAATTGCATAAATTGAGAGGAATGAATTAAACAGATTGGAGCCACTTGGGCACAACGTGAATACGTGATCACACATGTCTGATCACGAAGCGGGAAACTATCAGACAACGGAATGAAATGATAAGGTAAACAAATTGAACAAATTAATCAAGGTGAAAGTAATTGAGCTAATTTAAGGCATCAAATAAATTTTACTGCAATGATTAAATAAAATGAATAAATATACCATCAGGTATCACATACCCTTCGCAGCAAGAAGAAAAACTGTAATATACAATTTTTCAAGTATAATTAATAATAACAAAATTTACAAATTAATACAAGGTCCCCGGTTAAATAGATAATATCAATACATTTGCTGGTTATCATAACTAAAAATACGATGATTAATACAATATAAAATGTCTTTTCAGTTTTTTGAGTTTTACATGGTCCAATCTTCATTTTCATGATCCTGTTCTTCTGCATCGAGAGCAGTCATAGATCTAGCCAATGTCGGGGTGTCCGTTCCTAGCAAAGGTACATTTCGTACCGCGGGAGGCGAGACAGAACCAATCTGTGGTGACACGTTTTGCGCTTCCGGTTGTATGTCCAAAATTTGTTGCACCGATTCGACAACGGTGACAGGTGGTGCAAAATTTTCGACATCACCCGCTCGTCGGGGTCGTTTAGGCGGTGGTAGAATGTCTGATCCTGGGGGTGACGTTTCAAAACCGTAATATGATGGGCTTCGCCTATTACGGTCAGAAGATCGTTTTGAAGATGCTGTTGCGGGTGGATCAGTGGGCGCATTTGTGGTCGGTTCGCTGATCTCGAGTGGTGGTTGGGCGTTTCGGATTGCAGCGAAGTTTGGCAATTTTGGGACGCGCCCCCGCATCGCGCGAGAAATGTTTGAGCGCTGTGAAGAGACTCCGCTGCCCGGCTCTCTCTTCCTATGCTTCATCTTTTCATCACCCTTTTGCTTTCGGGTGAACTCCTTAATGTGGCTGTGGATCAGCTCTTCAACGATCTTCTCCCCAGCACGTGGCCCGCGTCTGTCGGCATATACTTTTAATGGAGTCTGTCTCTCCTGATGGGTGCCGAATTTGGCAATATCGCTATTGCGGACGGTAACAATTTGTTTGCCCGGCTCCTTGATGGTCGATGTAGTCGGGCTTACTTTTAAGATGTGCGATCCTGGGGCGAGAACTTCATAGAGGCCTTCAAGTTTCTTCTTGGATCGTCTTTTGCCGTGGATTTTGCGAGCCAAGTTTAGCTCTACCGATCTTTCTTTTAGGGGAATGGGGCGGATTGCTTTCGTTTTTAGAAATCTGGATTCGCCATCCGTGCTCGCTCTCTCTCTCTTGCATTTGCTTCCGTTGTGGCGCGTTTCATGCCCTTTTCAACTTCTATGTCGCTTCTGTATCCACTTATCCATTTGTCATCGGGCAATATTTCCTCCGGCATCACTGTTTCTTCGTCTAAATAGTGATTTATGATACCCCTATACGACAAATTCATCAAATTCGGTTTAGTTGCAATCACGCTTAGCGGGGTATTAGGTTTTCTCCCAAAATGTGCTTCGAAGGGCGAGATCTTTGTTGTTCTTTGTTTACATATTTGCAATTGGTGAATGATTATCTTTAATGCATGCTTTACATGAAAGGCGTGTGCAGCTAATTTCTCTTCTTTGATACATGCGAGTCTATTCTTAATTGTTTGAATTAATCGTTCCACCAACCCAATAGCACGGTGATCATTTACAGGCGCTTCAATAATTTCAATGTTGTTTTTATTGCAAAAAGTCTTTACTTGATGTCCAATTAAACTTTTTACTTGGTCTAAACGAATAGATCTTGGAATTCCGTGAGTTTCGATGTACATGTCCAAAAATTTTAGAACATTTGGTCCATTAGCTTTTTCATACATATATGCAGTTGGATATTTAGAAAAACGATCAATTGCTGCCAAAAAATATACTTCATTGTTCTTTTCATCACAAATTGGTCCCCCAAAATCAATTTGAATTTCCTGATTAGGTTCAACACATGGTATATGAGGAGTAAATTGCTTAGCGGGAATTATGGATTTTAGATTCTTACCAATTACTGTGCACGGTTTGCACTCAGTGGCCTTGACTATTAGTTCCCGATGCATGTAAGGCCACCAGCAGTGTGTTGCCATACAAATCATGCCCCATGTACCTGGATGACTGGCATGAATATCATCTGTGAGTGCTTCGCGAAGTACGTTGGGGATAGCTACCTTCTCATCTATGCATACGCACCCCGAGCGCACGTGAAGGTCCCTCCAGTACGAATGTATGTACGGGTTGATGGCTTTTAATCGAGCTTCGTTATTTGTCAGTATACAATCCCTGACTTCTTTTAAGACGGCATCTTTACTAGTGAGGGAAGCGATGAGCGTTTTACTGAATATCTTTGATACTATATAATCAAACGTGGGGACGTGCGGGCTCGGCGTTAACGGGGTACTAGCATTTGAAGAATGGGTTGGGGATGTTGGGGTTATGTTGTGTGCCATGCTTGTTGTCGGCGGAATACTAATGTTTTGCGGGCGTTGATTTGCTGAGCGGGGTGTAGATGCTGAATTTGATCGCGTACTCGCGGTGCGCGTGACGTTTTCACTTGTTGATGGTTGATCCGCTGCGCGGGATGTATCATTGAATCGCACTCTGGTTATTCTTTTCTTTGACGGCATACTGTTAGCTATTAAATTGATATCTTTAATTATGGATGATGTTTTAGTTGAGTTTTTGAGAGTAGAAGAATGCAACTGAATTCTAGATCGACAAGGGGCAAAAAGCACTGATTTGAATTCTGGGTGGTGACTTTTTGAGTTATTTTCGGAATGTGATTCGATTGGCGGGATTTGTAATTGAGTAATTTGATGCTTGTGCCACTTTATTCCTAATTTGGATTAATTGTTTGTTATTACTGGTGTTTTGCAGAGCGAGGGGAGTGCTAAGTGGATTTTGAGACGCGAGTGGTGCATATTTTAAATTGTTTAATTGGTAACTACTATTTGAGGCTTGATTTCGCGGAGCGAGTGAATGGCTAAATACATGTTCGCATACTTGCATAGCGCGTGTGCTAATTGAATTTATTGAGCTATTAAGGGACTCAAATTTAGGTGTAAATTTGTGTGCGGAGATATGTGTCTCAAATTTAGGTGTGTTTTGCAGGTCGAGTGTATGATTTGTTAGTAACTGGTGTAAACGTGATGTGGGGTGTTCAGTTTTTAATTCTAATGTGTTAATTGAATTCGAAATTAGTTTCAACTTTGCGACTATAAATTCTTCATCGTATGTGGAGACCTTTTTAGCTTTTTGAGATGGATTGCGAGAAATATAATCTACTAAACCCATTTTTGCCCCAGGAAGGTGTTCAATATCAAATTGAAAAGGGAGAAGACGATCTACCCATCGGGTTAATCTACTGTTGTAGGATTTATTAGATCGGTGTTCTTTCATAATTGAGAGAAGTGCTCTGTGATCAGTAATTACTTTAAATTGTTTTCCATTCAGATAATTTTTGAAATATTCTGTGGACCAGACTACACCCAAAAGTTCAAGTTCGTTTACGCTATAGCGCTCCTCACATGAGTTTAAAAATCTAGACGCGAACGCAATCGGTTTCCACCCATCTACAGTTAGTTGTTCGAGTGCCGCACCAAGACCTGATCGAGATGCGTCGCATTTCACGCGTGTTTCGAGTTGCGGGTTGTAGTGACTATTAGCAGTAGCGTTCGCTATGCGGGTTTTTATTTCTTTGAAACAATTTTCATGTTCAGTCGTCCAAATGAATTTGGAAGACTTTCTCAATAGCGGACGAAGGGGGTGGCTTATTTGGGCTAAATTTGGGATGAATTTCCCAATATAATGAACAGATCCCAGAAATGAACGGAGTTTCTTTAATGTTTTCGGTGCATCAAGAGCCAAAATTGCCGCAGTCTTAGATTCGAGAGGCGAGATACCCTCTTGTGATATATGATACCCAAGCCAGTCAATTTCTAATTTTCCAAAGTGACATTTAGGTAAATTTATCCTAAGGTTTTCATCGTCTAAACGTTGTAGGCACTTCATGACGTAATTTTTGTGATTATTCAGAGACCCTTTGCTAACAATTAAGATATCATCCAAAAAGCAATATGTATTTTCCAATCCAATTAAAGTATAATCCATAGCTTTTTGAAATTCTGCTGGCATGTCTGTAAGTCCGTAAAATCCTGTTTGAAATCTATACGTGCCAGTCATATCAACACTAATTATGTTAAAGTTGCAATGATTAGCTGTATTAACATCTAAATTCAATTGACTGTAAGCGTATTTCAGATCGATCGTAGGAAAATAAGTTGTGTTTTGCGAGGCGGGAGCGCTTATTTGTTGAGAGATTGATTCAATGAGCGTATCAATATTCGGCATTTGATATTTGTTTTTGTGGATATCTTTATTCAAAACTTTTGAATCCAATGCAAGCTTTATCGTTTGGTCTTTTTTAACAGTCACCACAAAAGGTGAAATGAAATAATTATCTGGGCAGCTCGACAATTTTATGATATGTTTTTCGGCTAATAATTTTCGAAGTTCTGTATTAACTTTGTCTTGGAGATTGATAGGAATTCGTCTATCTTTTTGGTGTCTAGCTTGGAAGTTCTTGTGAAATTTAGATTTTGCTACATGACTTTTTGATCGTCCGATGCGTGATACCAACCCAGGAAATTTTGTGGCTATTTGCTCTTTAAATTCCGAGGACGCAATGTTATTGACAGAATTAACTTTTTGAAGTGTTGATTGCGTTACTGCAAGCCCAAGTTGGTCGAACAAATCACGACCAATTAAGGACTTTAAGCCGTCAGCAACAACAGTGAAGATTGCTGTGTTGCATACCCATCCTTTGCTTGTGATCGGAGCTTGGATTTTTCCCAGTACCTGTATTGGCTCGTTAGAGAAGTTTCGTAGTTGTGCTGGTGATGATTCGTGGATCCAGAAAGCGCGGGGGCTGTTCTGAATTACTTGCGACGCGAGTGAATGATGCAATATACTGCATGCACTCCCGGAGTCCACGAGTAGAGTTGTATTAATGTTTCCAATCTTGAGTGGCATATTGAGGGGTTCAACTTTCTCTACTGTGGAATCAATCATGGCAACTGTGTTGTCTTCTTCGCCGCTGCTGTAATCAGATTTATAGAGTTTTGGCGGTTGAACAAAGTTTACTGGGTCCTCTGGATGTGGGTCATCTTCCACCACCCGAACCATTTTTTTCTTGGGATCTTGTGGTTTTGAGTTGATGGTCTTTTGTTGTTTACGGCAGACTTTTGCAAAGTGGTTTAATAATCCACAATTGTTGCACGTCTTTTCTTTTGCGATGCATTTTTCGCGATGATTTGGGAGCCAAACTCCACCACAATTGGAACAGTTGAGTGTTGATCTATTATTCTGTCTTGTAGCATTGTTGTTGTTGTTCTGCCAATACGGTCTTCGTGAATTGTTATTGAACTGTACGGCATTTACGTTCGCCGGGACAACAATTTTATTATGTTGTTGAATTTGGTGTTGATTTCGCATTCCGAGTTCCATATTGATTGCCAACTCCAATGCTTGACGCGGTTCCACAGTTTGTTTTAGTAGCTCTTTTTGGATCTCAGGGTCGATCAGGTTTGTGATGAACACATCGCGTATCAGAGTTTCTTCTTTGTTCTCAAAGTCGCAGTTTTCTGTCAGTTCTTTTAGTTTGCCGTAGAAATGTTCAACAGTTTCCCCCCTGAGTTGTTTTGTGATCAGAAAGACGTGTCTATCAAATGTTATGTTGCGCGGGCGGATGAATGCTTCTTCTACGATTTTCCAGAAATTAAGAGTTGATAGTGTATCTATCATAATATGTGGGTTCTTACAATTCAAGATACGGCGTCCCTCTATTCCAATACTCAAGTAGAGGAGAGATACTGATTTTCGGTCCGCCAACGACCACGGTTTGTCGCCACACATTATGCCTATCTCGATGAGTCTTTGGCATTTGTTTTGCCAATTCATTTTTTGTTGCGCGTTGCGCGCGTTCCTTTCCCTTTCTGATTGTGCAGATGCACCCACAATCGTCTCTTCATAGATGGGTTCCAAGGGTAGCTCCACCATTTCAGGCTTCGGGCCGAGTAGCGTGTCCAAGATGATATTCTCTTTGGCTAAGAGCGCTAATTTGTATTGAACTCTCCACTTCTCCCAGCTAAGTGGTGGGTCCGGTGTCGGTTTGTCCCAGAAGGGGTCGATTCCAAGAGGTGTTCTTTTTGTAGCTGACTGCGCCATGTCGTACTTTACTATTTTGCTGTGGTGATTCGCGTTGCGAGTATGCAGACGGAATGTTTATGAGTGATTCGCGGAGCGAGATCTACTTTAACTTTTGTTTCGCTTACTTGCGGAGCGGGAGAACAAGAGGCAGTTTTGCAAACTGAATTGAATTGCATAAATTGAGAGGAATGAATTAAACAGATTGGAGCCACTTGGGCACAACGTGAATACGTGATCAGAGATGTCTGATCACGAAGCGGGAAACTATCAGACAACGGAATGAAATGATAAGGTAAACAAATTGAACAAATTAATGAAGGTGAAAGTAATTGAACTAGTTTAAGGCATCAAATAAATTTTACTGCAATGATTAAATAAAATGAATAAATATACCATCAGGTATCACAGAATGAAATTGAAATTTAAGGGCAATTTTGAAGCAGCAGTTACAAAAACAGACAGCTCCTTGGAATAAAAAGTTCTGAAAAACTGACCCAGATGTTACCAACTTTTGTGAGAACTGTACAAATAGTCTGCTAGATATTTAAAAATTTAAAAACGTAACTACCCGTTGATAGAGAACTGATCGAACTCAGAATGTTGTGTTATTTGTTTCTTGTAGCCCTTTTAAAAAATTCTGTAGGTTTAGGTAGTTTTTAGCACCATAGTATATAAGTTAATAAAGAGGCATCATTCGAGCTTTGAATTCTTACAATCTGCGTGGTCTCCATTTTCAAATGATCTTGGTTTATTTTGATCTAAAATTTAGATGTTTGCTGATTATATCTTATTGCCAATCTTAATGTTTTCTCCGATCTCTGACGTTTCTTCCTCTCTCTCCCTCAGCCTTTTAGCTCCCGTTTTTAAATTCCCTCGCATTAATGAACTGGGCTCAAGTACCCTACTGTTGGGTGACATTGCTTACGAAAAGACTCCCCTCTCATTGGGTGAGTTCAATAAAAATTTGGGCTTGTTTCTAATTCATCAAGAGATTGATTCAGCACAAGCGTCTAGGAATAGTTATCTTAATTCGAGTCCTTTCGAGCAAATTGTGAATTGGGCAGCTGCTATTCAAAACCAATGAGATTGTAAAAAGACCCTGAAATGCGCAATTTTTTCCCCTAGTTTTTCTCTAGAACATTTCAATCGTTTGCGTGACTTCCTAATTTTTATGTGATCAAAATATCCCGTTCAGAATTAAAGCCACACACAATTCTCAGCAGTTTACTACCAACAAGTGGTCTATAGTTCATGAAAACAGTTTTTTTCTAAATCAGTTGTCCATGAAGAATACTGTAATGACGTTGTAACAGGCGACTTCCCCGATGAGGAAGGCTGCAATTAAGGCGAGACCTCACCTGGCATTCAAGAAAAATTTGCCCTAATAAAGTTTGTTTATATTTTCTGTTGCAGAGCTTCATAGCCAATGCCAGTAAACAACGATTACCAAAACCATGTGAGCTAATAACAATGCACTTCTTTTCGCTGCAAAACGTACATTTGTTTGATTAACTTTTTTCTATGCAGTCATTGTTTTCCGGGATATCTGACGACATCGTGTCAGTTAGAAAGCAATGAACAACAGCCTATTTTGTAAATTTTTGCTTAAAAGCCTTTGCATTGAAAATTGAGGATCGAGAAGACAAATTGCATTTCAATTATTGTCGCTAAGATGTTAATTGTCTATACTGCGTACATATACATCTATGTTAGTATATACCATGTTCCCAATGACCTTGGGAACTCAAGAAAAGCATGACATTTGCTGATGATTAAAACTACCGCCAAAAACCTGAGAGTTACTCTTTCCCAAAAACATCTGACAAGAAGTCGCAACCAAATATGAGCAACCAAAAGTCTAGAATATATGTTTCACTACATAAATTGGAGACCTACCTCCGTGATTAAGAAACATAGTCAACCTTCTGAAACGGATTTTTTCGCCCCCCAAAGACACAAAAAAAACAGTGCCAAGTTGTCCTCCCCTCTCCCCCTGGACGGATGCAGGCAGCAACAGATTAGCGATCCATCCCACTTTTCGCTCGAGAGGTCAACTATATACAGACTGTTCTCACTCAATAAGGCTACTCTACATCTGCGCAGATTAAAAAAAATCAGTATGGACCGGGACCCATGAGCGAGAAGACATCTATATAAGGACTTCCTAATCCCACTCAATCAGCATCAAGAAAAGACGTTTTTTTTGGTCTCAGACGTCACCAAAGACGAGGAGATTTTCTTCAAGGGTTCCAGATGTCACCCGACCAAGAAGGCCTGACTTTTTTTTGGTTGCAGACGTCACCAAGAGATGATCGCCCGAGGTTCCAGACGTCACCTCAGAAGTCCCTTCCCCGGTTAGACGTATCAAAAAAAAACTTGAATTTTTTTTGCGACAAAAATCTCAAAAACATGAAAATTGTCCCCCAGCGAGCTTTTGTCGATGCTTTATGAAAGAAATAGCCATGAGAAACCACATGTCAGCATTTAGCAGCAACAAAAAACACATAGATTGTACGAAAAAACGATATAGCCTTTTTTGGATCAGAAAAATTCAAAAACATTTTTCTGAATTTGTCGCAAAAAATCTACATAACAGTAAAATTAGTAGTTGAATAGAACACCTCAGTTGGACCTTAAATTGACTTTTTTAAAGTCTAGTTGTTTATGTAAAATTTTTGCACAAAAAACGAAAAAGTCGCTAAAGTGCTTTTTTGAGGGTCAAAAATCAAAAAACGTTATCCCAACATTATATTGGACAATTTTTAATAGATCCAAGGAAACCTATTGATTGGGCCCCCTCAGTTGGCTATAATACAAGTTTCAAAGTTAGTTTATGCACTTTGCTTTTTAGCAAAGAGACAACGAGAATTTGGCGAAAATTGCTTCTTTGACTTTAAAAATTCAAAAAACGTTTTCTTTACGTTATGATATAAACAATTAGTAGGTTCAAGAAAACCTATTGATTGGGCCCCCTCAGTTTGTTATTATACCAGTTTTAAAGTTAGTTTATGGGTTTTGCACTTTAACAAAGAGGCAACTAGAATTCGGCAAAAATTGCATCTTTGACTTTAAAAATTCAAAAAACGTTTTTTTTACGTTATGATATAAACAATTAGTAGATCCAAGAAGACCTATTGATTGGGCTCCCTCAGTCTGCTATAATACAAGTTTCAAACTTAGTTTATCCATTTTGCATTTCAATAAAGAGGCAACATAAAATTGGCAAATTTGCTTCTTAGACTCAAAAAAAACTAAAAAAAAAAACTTTTCTTGACGTTTTGATAGATACAACTAGTAGATCTAAGAAAAGCTTTTCATTGAACCCCCTCAGTTTGTTATAATACAAGCTTCAAAATTATTATTTCGATTTTAATTTTAGAAAAGAGGCAACATAAAATTGGCAAAATTGCTTCTTTCACTCGAACAAAAAAATTAAAAACGTTTTCCCAAAGTATTGGTTAAAACATTTATTAGTCCCAGAAAACCTGTTGATCGCACCCCCTCAGTTTATTTCAAAACAAGCTGATAAATAAATTTTATCACTTTTGCAAAACTTTATTCTTAAGAAAACCAGACAATCACATTTTTGCTTTCAATTTGTGCATACTACTACTAGCCGCGCGCTTAGTTAATGGGGTAGTATGCACTGAAAACAACTTAAAAAAAACAAAAAAGGGGAAAAATTAAGAACATTTTTCTCATTAGATCAAAAGCAAGAAAATCAAAAGCTCGAAAAATTTCCCCACTTAAATTTGCTCACACAAATACTTCCTTGAGGATAACTCAAACGTCTCTTCCTTTTTTGTCCGCGGTCTCAGAAGTTGCCGAAAGAAGTCCCTTTGCCCCTCTTTTCGGTCTCAGTAGTCACCAGATAGAAAGAGAGAGTATTTTTGGTGTCAGTAGTTACCATAGTAGATGATCTTCAAAACTTAGTGTCAGCAGTCACAAGGGCGGATGGAATTCTCAAAGTAAAGATTTCAAAAGTTTTGAAAAGAAAACAAGAAGCAAGCAGTTCAATTTAAGAGGAAAGAATTTCAAACGAGCCCCAGTACAAGTCGAGTTGTCTTGTCTGCTTGTCTGTAGCTCACGTTGCCTATTCGCACCGCAATAAAAAAAAATTTTAAACATTTTCAACACAGGTACTAAGCAGTAGCAGCCTCTAAGCATTCTTTTGTTCCTTTTTCGAAAAAGGTTTTGTACTTGTAAAAGATTGTAACAGAAAACTATTCAAGAGCCATACACTTATTATACTCATAAGGAAATCTTAATTTCCCCAAGTTTTAGCCATTATTTGGTCGTGTTTATTGAAATAACGAAACAAGCGCGCGCACACGTTTATTTTTCTTTTTTTTTTAGATAAAACTAGCTAGATTTAGCACAAAAAAAACAATAGGATTCTATTTTCCAGAAAAGTTGCGTCGTAATTTTCAACAAAAAAAACCTGGGGCTGATTAGCCTCACAGCGTCATAAACATTGTTTTTCAACTTTGAAATTTGCGTCGCTCCGGTTTCGAAGCCGTTTTTTACCTGTTAGTACGAAAAAGACCAACAAGAGCAAGATGACAAAGAAGAACAGTCAAAGTTGTCAGTACGCCTTAAACAAATTCAAAATTGCAGAGCTGAGTTTGAAAAGCAAGCTGGACCTCTTACAATCTGCCATTGACCAGCGAAAGAGTTTCAGATCACTCACCCTGCTCATCAATAAAGCAAAATCAAATGTTGAGGAGCTGAAAACAACACTTGATGCCGTGTTAAAAGAAAGTCCGAACTCCAGCAGTACTTTATCTGTCATGGAACGATATTCAAACCTTCTGTCACGGCTAGAGAAATTTGAACACGAAATTGACCGTTTAGATGACGATGGACTACTCAGCCAATCTTCAACTAGGATACGCGATGATGTCAGTGTAACAACTCATACGACTGCCAGATATCCAACCTCACGGAGATGCTCACCATCAATGAACGAGATTCCAGAAGCAAGCAACCCAGAACGTTCATCATTCTCCAACAAAACACCACCTCTCCCACCGAGACCGGAGAAACCATCCCTGTTTTTGTCTGAATGCCACAGGACCAAACCAATGTTGTCAAAGTTTTTAAATGGCAACAACGAGAATCCCCCTACTATTGCAATGAGTACAACAAGTTTCTTCAGACCAATTAACATCGATAACACAGTTGATTCCAAAACAGAAGTAAAACACTCGGATAAAAATTTTGCGAAACCTGAGACGACCGTCGCAAAAACTCCCGATCGTTTTGCTCTCAGTGATACAACGTTATCTGCTGTTGATAATTTTACAGTCAACCAGCAGCAGTTTAAAGCAGACAATGATTCAATCCAGCCACTCAGTTTTGTAAGCACGCAAAATAACTTTCAAAACGGTTTTCCTCAGGAAAACCTTAATAATCAATTACAGTCAACAAATATGTTATCTGAATTTTCTCGAGATATCGCCGAGGAACGGTTTCAGACGCAAACGTTTGAACCAAAGAGCATGGGTTGTTCCCATTTCCAAGGAACACATAATCCCTGCTTGATGAATCCCAGTTTTGTCAAATATTACAGTCAAGAAAAAGCACGGAATCTAGATTTTGATCCGCAACAGACAAAACAACCAATTGAACTGAGTAACACAATGACAAATTTAATCAGTTCTCCGAAAATTCCTGCCAAAACGCAAACAATTTTCAAACATCTAACATATTTTCTTTACGAATGCATAATAGACAGGAACCGAAAAACACAGAGAATAAAAATTTACCTGGAAACTTCACTCAATTCCAGCCACAGTCACAAATCAATACAGTAGGCATTGAGCCTGTCAACCCATTCGGTCTTCAACAAACCGCCTGTTCAAAAACAATAACTTAAAGTGTTCCAATTGCTCCTTCAATCTCAAGGTTTCCCCCACAAGCACTGCCTTCAGTAGAGCAAATTCCCCAGCCACAATTACCACATTCACATCAATTTTCCAGCGTTTTGAATCCAATATCAAATGAGAGGTTCAAAAACCCTTCATTTGAAATCAATTCTGTACCGTGGACCTCAAACACAGCTCCATATTGCCAGAATTCAACAAGTAAACACTCAATAAAGTTACCACCTCTTACAATTCAAAACTTTATTGGCAACCCATTGAAGTACCACGAATGGATAAATAACTTTTTTTGCCTCGTACATAACAACACCAGTATCACCGACACACATCGTATCACCTATTTGCAAAATGCAGTTACTGGCAAAGCAAAAGATGTAATCCAAGCTTATTCGTGTGATCCTGCTTATTATAGCACAGCTTTAAACGAACTAATGTCATATTTTGGTGATCCTACAATAGTGGTGAACGCCTTCATAAATCAATTGGAAAACTGGAAATCAACTAATGACTATAACAAGCAAAATTTTGTGGCCTTTGCTTTGTTCTTGAAACGTTTAGTGCAAGCTTTCCAATACCTGGGATACACAGCGGACCTACAGAGCTCAACACTTATGAAGAAAGCTAAAGAAAACGTCCCGCATAACATCCTCCTCAAATGGACAGAGCACACCGTTACATCAATCCAAACACCAGCTACTTTAGTTGAATTTCAGAAATGGTTAGAAGTTCAAGCACATGTGTACGATAAGATAAACCGCGAAAACTTCCAGCAAAATAACTTTCGTAGAAACAACTTTAGTATCTCTGGATATTTGAACAACAGCGTTAATCACTCAAGAAATTTAAGTACCCAAAATTTAGGTTTTCCAGCACAGCCGTCTAGCCTTAATCAGTCAACAGCAATAAGAAGTAGCGGTAATGTGAAACCACCTAGCGCTCCACCATTTCCACCCCTAAACAACTCAAATCAACCAAAGCGTTCTTGCGAAAAATGTCGAGGAAATCATATACTAGCGACCTGTCCCGATTACCAACAATGCAGCCCAAACCAGCGATTTGACATTGTAAGCAAGAGCAATCTTTGCTCGAACTGTTTGAGCAATAAACACAAGAAGCAAAACTGCCCATCAACAAAACGCTGCCAAACATGCAGCGGATACCACCACACAACACTGCATGACCCTGCTATAATTATCAAGCGTCCACCAGCTGCTTTTGCCACCAGCAATTCCACAGGTACAAGTGTTACCAACCAAGCAAATCAGCTTGTCAAACAGCAATGTGAACCAAGAAGTAACAACAACGCAAGCGCCTCATCCAAATCACAAAAGAGCCGCTACGGACAGTCTTTTGCAAACAAAAATCAAAATCGATTTCAGCGCGCTAATTTGAACAATGCCAACCGAAGTTTTAGCGTGAATCATCTACAGTCTACACCAAAAGAACGGTTCGAACAACTTCAACTTATCCCAGTATCTTTTCTAAACGGCAAAAAAGCTTTCGATACGTACGCTCTGATCGATCCAAAAAGCCAATTTACTTTCATACTTGACAAAATCACAGAGTTCCTTGCTCTTCCATGCGAAGATCAAGAAGCAACTACGCTTCAGTATCTTAACACAGAGCATGATATGCCACTTTCAAAAATTTCTGAACAAGTGACAGTTGCATCCTACGAAAATTTGGATCAAAAGTTTCAAATTACAACCACTTATAGCACTCCTTGTTTAAATGTAGCACCAGCAAATACATTTGAACTGAACCAACTTTGCGATGCATTCAAAGAACTCCGTCACATTCACTTTCCAGAAATAGCTGAAGGCAAAATCGGCGCCCTTTTGGGAATAAACACTTTTGCTTTCACACATCCAGTTGAAGTCATCCCGGCAACAAAAAACCAGCCTTTCGGCGTAAAGACGAGGCTTGGATGGACCCTAGCTGGAGAGTATGAAAGAGTGCAAAAGCAACCCAAACAACGATCTCACCAGCAGAAACAGTACGTGTACCACGTATCACGAAGAAGCTCCGACGATCAGCCTCTTGATGAATTGCTTGAGCAATTCTGGAAAATTGAAGCTGAAGGAACTCAACCCGAGCCTGAATCTAAACATCCCGTTGACAAGGAAGAAGCCCTTGATATATTGAACAAAACAATCAGCTACAATGGTGAAAGGTACGAAATTGGACTGCCTTGGAAAAAACCATTGAGAATTGAAAATAATTATTTTGCAGCTCTCAGCCAGCTGAAAAGTCTTCAGAAGCGACTCAGTAATGACCTCCAATTGAAAGAGTTGTATGAGCAAACTCTCACAACAGATCTTCAAAAATTTTATGTCAAGCCAGTTGAAATGCAGCAGCCAGAACCCAAGAAAATTTGGTATTTGCCTCATCACCCAGTGGTTAATCCAAACAAGCCCGGAAAAGTGCGCAGAGTAGCAAATGCTAGGGCCAAGTTTAGAGGACAATCTTTGAACTCCAATTTGATCACAGGACCAGATTTGCTGAACAACTTGGTAGGAATTCTTCTGAGATTTCGTGAAAACCCAGTTGCCATTCTCTCTGATATCGAAGGCATGCTCATGCAGATAGCAATAAGGCACGAGGACCAATCTGCATTACGCTTTCTCTGGCCGAATGAAGAGATGGTTAACCAATACCAGTTCACCAGATTAATTTTTGGAGCAACCTGCTCCCCATTTTGTGCAATTTTCGTTCTGAACCGTTGCGCAGAAGATAATGCAATTGAATTTCCAAAAGCAGTTAATGCAATAAAGAACCATTTTTATATGGACGACTATACCCATTCTTTGCCGTCTATAGAAGAAGCAATTGACACCATTAACCAGACTAAAGATAGCCTTCATAAATGTGGTTTTCGCTTGACAAAATTTGTGTCAAACAAACATGAAGCCCTAATGTTCATTGAGCAAGAAGATCGAGATGAACTGAAAAAGATCAATAGAGTCCTCGGTCAGAAATGAAATACCAAAACTGACTGTTTTCTAATGAAGACATTAGAACATTTTCCCCGAATTGCAAGTGAGTATACACAAAGGAAAATGTTCAGCTTAGTATCAACAATTTTCGATCCCCTAGGAATTTTGTCCCCGCTCACAATTAGAATCAAAATGCTTTTACAACAAGTCTGGAAGCTAGGTAAGAAGTGGGATGAACCACTTCCCGTAGAACTTCATTCCAACCTACAAAAAGTGCTCGATAGTTACTTTGCAATGCCTGATATCGAAATCCCCAGATGGTTGAACTCCTCAACGAATCAGGAAAATAATCACCAGCTCAATGTCTTTGTTGACGCCTCAACCGTTGCATTGTCAGCAGTTGCTTACAATCGCACCCAAAAACAGGACGAAATCTTTCAAACATCTTTTCTGCTCGGAAAATGCAAAGTTGCACCAATAAAACAAATTAGTGTGCCAAAATTAGAACTCGAAGCAGCCGTTTTAGGTACACGCCTCCGCACATTGATAGAAACCGAAATGACATTAAAATTTGAAAAAGTCAACTTGTGGACTGATAGTCGTGTTGTCTTAGATTGGATCAGTTCAACTAAGAAACAAAACGTTTTCGTCTCAAATCGACTCGAAGAAATTAAGAAAACAACTAAAACTGATGAGTGGAATCATGTCCCAACTAATTTTAATCCAGCCGACCATGGAACGCGTGGCCTTGAGCCATCAGAAATCCCCCCGAAATGGCTTACAGCGCCCCAATTTTTGCAAAACACTGAAAGTTCTTGGAAAGATTTGAAAAAGATTTCAACCGTAGGTGCCGTAACCAGAAATACAAAAACACCAATCAAACCTGTTCTAGACCCAAACCGCTTTTCAACATGGAATAAGCTACTTTTAACCCTCGCAACTGTCTTCAATTTAATTTACAGAGCTAAGAAGAATCATTCCGACAAAAGCCAATACACAAAAGATGATGTTTGTTTATCTCAAAATTTTCTGCTAAAGTTGTCTCAAAACAATGCTTTCTCCTCAACAATCAACGCATTAAAAAGAACAAAAAAGTTAGACGCCAAGAGCAAATTGAGAAACTTAAATCCAATAATTGACCAAAACGGACTCCTACGATCTAGTGGCCGTCTCCTATTTGCTCCAACAGAATTGGAGATCGAAAAATGTCCAATAATCTTGGACGCAAAGGAAAAGATTGCGAGACTATACCTTGAACATGCACACAATATTTGTGCTCATCAAGCAACAGAACCGGTCAAAGCATTCGTACAACAACGCTACTACGTCATTGGACTTCGAAAAACACTACTTTCTATAAAATACCGATGTTTTCTGTGTCGCCGTTTTGACACTCAAAATATACAACCAATAATGGCCCCACTTCCTGCTTTCCGCTTCCCCACAGAAGAAAACAAATTTCCGTTTGCCAACACAGGACTGGACTTTTTTGGCCCGTTTTATATTGAGGACAAACAAGGCAAAATCGAGAAACATTATGGACTTATTTTTACATGCCTCGTTACGCGAGCAGTCCATTTAGAAACATGTCCAGATTTAAATACAGACACCTTCCTCAATGCATATCGACGATTCACCTGCCGAAGATGCCAACCTATTTTATTGTACAGCGATAACGGAAAAACATTTGTTGGCGCCTCCGAAGAGCTGAAGAAGTCGGTTAAGGCTTTAGACAAAGACAAGATTTATAAAGCACTAGCTGCAGTCAAAACCACATGGAAATTTAACCCACCATACGGCCCTCCTTTCGGTGACGTGTGGGAGCGATTGATTCAGAGCGCCAAAAGGACACTCTTAATCATTCTAGGATCTAAGCGTCTCTCCTTCGACATCTTTGAGACAATAATGGTAGAAGTCGAAGCAATCCTGAATTCCAGACCCTTGACAAACGTTGCTGATCAGCCTGAAAACGAAGAACCACTCACTCCTAACCATTTCCTCATTCAACGCCCTTACAGTTCCTTGCCACCCGGAAACTTTGGAGACCAACAGCCAGCTAGTTTTAAGAACTGGAAGCACGTGCAGCAGTTGATGAACCACGTGTGGCGGCGTTTGATTAAAGAGTACCTGCCGACATTACTCAAGAGACGTAAATGGACAGACAACAACCAGCCTCCTCTGAAATTAGGAGATGTTGTGTGGGTACTCAAGGACTTGACGCCGAGAGGAATCTGGCCCCTTGGAAGAGTTGTGGAAACATCCCCTGGACGAGACGGTGAAGTACGAGTTGCCAAAGTAAAAACGGCTTACGGCTCGTTCGTGTGTCCGGTCGCCGGCCTCGCACGGGTTTTTTCCCCATAGTTTTTTATTCAAATTTTTCGCTTCGGTCCTAGGCAACATGAGCTACATCCACCCCCTTTGATGTTATTGCCCTTACAGTATTTTCATTCCAATTATATAGGTTCAAGGATATCGGATCAAACGACAATCAAGATGATCTCCAACCCCTGCCCTCCTTCTTGGAGCATGTTCCCAATGACCTTGGGAACTCAAGAAAAGCATGACATTTGCTGATGATTAAAACTACCGCCAAAAACCTGAGAGTTACTCTTTCCCAAAAACATCTGACAAGAAGTCGCAATCAAATATGAGCAACCAAAAGTCTAGAATATATGTTTCACTACATACCAGTAGTAAAGAAGGCAAGAAAGGAGATCGATTTATGTACACAATATGAGCTTATTAAATTGAAAATTGTATCACATATTGAACTAAAAGTGTTTTACCATGGGGACCAAATTGTGACCCCAGGTAACGTTTCCGAAATCTTTTGGTAATTCTGATTGTATACATTGTCAATTTTTTAAAATCCTTTTACAAAAAAATATGAAAGTCTGCGATGTGATATTAGTCTCATGAAGTTTCCAAGCTTTTTGAGGGAGTTGAGTTCATAAGGTACAACTAGCCATCTAATTGTGCGAAAAAATAGTTCTATTGTTATTGAATAACTAAAGTTCAAAATGTCAGTGAAAAACATAAATTCAAATGTCAATGAAAACAGATGGAGGAAGTTTTACCAAGTTTGTAGACAAAAGTAATCGTTTTGGAGATTTGAAGGTGACCTTGAAAGAGAAAAAGGGTGACGACTCCTTTTTGTCTATTATATAACAAAAAAGAATAAAATTGGCATTTGAGTGTTCATGATTTTTATCTAAACGTTTTGGCTTTCCTATATAACAGAAAACCCAATAATAAGGAAAAATTTGTCTCATGGCTGAGACTTTTGAAGGGAAATCACACTTATTAAATAGCATTGTATGATTTAAGATAAAATAAAACTTTTCATAATATCAATTTTGCTTTGTTTTACTCTAAAACAAGCACTCGACAAAAATGACATCCAATTTTCACAAAGATTTATAAAAAGAGTTTCAAAATAGAACCTTGCAGTTCTGGAAAATGCTTACCAACTAATAAATGCAATTTAGAAAGGAAGACACATTTACAAGCAGGTAAAGGGATACTTCCAAAAAGATTAACAAGATTTACAAAGATGAGCAAAAAGAAGGCAATAAGATTGAGATAGAACCACAATGAAAACTTTAAAATATGGGATATTTTCAATGTTTCAAGAATTTACTCAAAAAGTTTTAACATATGGAAATGTAAATTCATTCGGAGTGATTTTAGAACAATATTGGGTAGAAAGGACAGAATTTTTGTACTATTTCTCAACCAAAAATGTCGGTGAGTATTTAAGAAAGCGGACACTACGGATAAGCTGTTCACACGAGCACAACTTCTAATAATAATTGATCAGGGTAATTGATGGTACAAGGAGCAGGCTCAGAACAAAAGGCAACAGGGTTGAAATCTCATTTAAAGTATCTTTGTTATTTTTGCCAATCAGTCCTAAGTTATCTGATTTTGCACCATCATTTGACGGAAATCCACGCGGGTTAGTGCCCTCTGCTCTGTGGATTGATTGGTCACTATTCTTGGATATGTTTGTTAGCGAATTGAAGATCAATGGCGATTCACATAACAAAAATTTGCAATAAAAATATACATTATGAAATGATCTTGAAATACTCAGAAGCCAAAATTATGTATTAAACGTCATCAGATGATGACTTCTTCAACATCACGTCACTAAAAATGAAAAAAGTTTCTTGGAATGATACAAGATATCACATTAGACAAAAAAGCGCCTCATTTTCTCAAAATCATAAATTTCACAGAAACATAAATGCCCAAAAATTTCTATATTTGATGAGAAGTTGCTCAGCAAAAGTTAAAGTTAAAAAACCTTAGCCGATGAAATCTCACTTCAAGTATCTGGGTCTTTGGACCAATCAGTTCTAAATCTGGTTTTGAACCATCTTGTGATCGACTATGCACGAGGTTCAGAGTCCTCATCTCTGTCTCTGTACACTGATTATTCTCTGCTCATGAATTTGATGGTCAGCGAGTTGGAGATAATTGAAGACATACATAAAAAAACCAATAAGTTTAACTGATATAAGTTTAACAAAGCAATTGGAGTATAAATGCAACGAAAAAGATTTTGAAATGGCGTTTGATGATGCTGAAATGTAAAAAATTCATATATTCACTTAATTGCTCAAAAACATTTCAATTGAATTGGGATGAGAAATAAAGTGATATAATAATCTTTTGAGCTTTTGGAGTGTTGTGATGAGTAATGGTAGAAAATTCGTCTTAATTAAATCAAAAGTTGAATGTTTTTGAACATTTAATATCAGTTTCAATAGTTAAGTAGGCTTTTTACTATCAGATGAAATTAGAAATTTGAACAGAATAATCACAAATAGGACGTCGAAATTCTTTTTAGATCATGAAAGTTTATTCCTTTGTCACAAAGTAATTGTTTAGCTGGATTATTACTAGACAAAACTCGCCGACAAAATCAGCTGTTTGTTAGAAAATAAAATGAAAGTTTTTCTTGAATAATAACTTTTGACTTTATCAAACAAAACTGACTATTTGCTCCGACCCCTCTTGAGGGGGAAGAACTATATACTCAAATGGGTTTTTTTGTTCAGACAATTTTGGCCGATCAATATATTCATCGTAGAGAGTTCAGACTGGTATCAGTAAAAAACTAGTCCATCGTAGAATATGAAACTAAAGAGATTTTTATTGATTTTCGTTTTTCACAGGGGAGTTATCAGTTATCGAGGTTTAAACTTTTGAGAAAATAGAGTGAATTCCGTTGATTTTATTCACCTTTTCCAGAAATTTTGACTAAAATTTCGAAAATTTTGCTAATATTTACTAAAAATTTTGTAGGAAAATGTTGTCGATTTTATTTTAAAGACAAAAAGATATTGCCGACTATTTCTATTTAATTTTTTGTCAAAAATTCTGTCTAAACATTTCAAAATTCAGACTTTTTCATCAAAACAGCACGAAATAAGTTTTTTAATCCACTTTGCTTGATTTTTCAGGAAGTACACACCCAAATACCACTGTCGCAATTTTTGTAGACTCAACGGGGCGCCATTTCTACTTCAACGTCCGTTGTGAGTGAGCTGTAATTATAACTTTGCCCTTTTTGCTAAATTTTTTCGTTGATTATCCAAAACGCAGAATTTATTTTTGATTTTTTAATAAAAAATTATCTTTATCTTTAACATTAGAAAAAAGAAGTGCTTCTGATGGAAGACAGCATTAGCAGGGCTAGTGGTGGACCAATCTTGGACTGTTACAATCCAAAAAAAACTTGCATTGTAATCACTCGGTCTTTTAAATTATATTAGTAGATCTTTTTTTAATTAATTATAAAAAACAGTACAATTCAAATTGAAGCTCAGCAGTGCTAGTTCCAATTGGCTTCCTAAGCAGCTCCAAGTTAAAACATCTAGTTTTTTTACTTGAAAGCTTATAGTCGCTTTGACTTTTAAAAATCTTTGATTTGTAAATAAATAATGGCTTAATGAACTTTGCCTATTTTTTTCTTAATTTGGTCAATTTGTAGCTTAGTGTCAGCAAAGAAAATATGTATTTTTTTCTAATTATTTAAAATTTAATCTCTATTTCAAGCTTTAAGTTATGGTTTTCTGGATGTAAAACTACTAATTTTTTTTGCTTATAGAAATTTGCCCACTTTCAACGTTTTCCGGCTTTGTCACACTATCGCGTCATTGACGGCTCATTTATCGCGATATTGGCATTCAAAATAGGGCAAAATTGATAATATGAAAATTTTTCAAGATATCGATTATGGTTTTAACGCCTTCGACACTGCTTTCTCATAGAATTTTATTGAGTTTTTTAAAATTTTGTCTTTAACTGTCGTTTTTACTTTGTCTTTTTATTCGATTGAAACTTCTCGTACAATGGCCCCGTTTCAATGGCTTTTCATGGAAGAATAGATGAGCCGACATTCTGATTTTAGTATATAGCTGATCACCTAAATTTGCGACCTTTTCATTGTTGTCTACTTTTTACCCTGTTTCATTAATGAGAGGTCACATAACACATAAGCGGTGTTCCGCGAAGGTGCAATCAAATATGTCTTACGGGCGAAACAATGCCTTTACGGCTTCGAAAGCGTTTTTTGGCAAGCTTTAATTGGTTCTTTGTTTGTTGTCTATTTGTTTTCTATGTGTAACCGCATTAAAAATTTCATACCGACTTTCCTAATTGACTTCTATAGAAGCGTTGGTAATCGTTAACATGCGAGATATTTAGTTGATTCCGAATGGTTTTCATTACTTTGAAAAATTTTTAAAATTAACAAACCTTTCAACTTTACTGTTTTTGTTCTTTTTTGTCTAATTGTTACCAAGCCTTATGATGGATTGGTCCCATATCTTTTCTGGTGATCTACAAGTTATTTTGTTTAGTTTCACTTTTATCTGTCGCTGTTTTAACTTTGTTATTAACTTTTGTTTTTTAAAACCGTTAAAGTTTTTCACGTAAATAATGTTTGTTGTTGTTGTTGTTGTAGTTGTTGTTGCTGTTTGATTTTGCTGTTTTTCTTCGCTCGCTTTTCTAATATTGGCATATCTCATCAATCCAATGCATCATTTTTTTTACTCAACTGAGTTATTTGCTTTGGAGGATATTTTTTTGTTCAATCACCAATTCTTTTTTTTGAAAAACACTTGAAGTTTCGGGTTTTTCTCTCTGTTCCTCATTTGGTTGACAATTATGCCAAAATTGAGGATGAGCGGGGTCGTAACCTTATGTGCAATCGCACATTACCGAGCCCCCTTGCTACAGTTAACGAATTTATAGTTTTGCGAATAAATTAGAGCTTTATTAGAATCAAATAGATTAGAAAAGAAAAGTTAATCGACCCGTTTTGAAAAATACCAGACGAACAGACAGAAAACCTATTTTATATCAAAAACAGATATTACAACCAGTTATATATAACACTTTTAGAACCTTTAGAAGGTAATAAAAACGTTTTAGAAGGTTCAGAATCTTCATTACAATTTACACCAACAGGCAATATAGACGAGTTTTTTTTCTAAATAACTAGATGAAAAGTATTATTTGTGGAAACGGCAAAACAAACAAACAACTATGAGTTGAATTGGAACAAATAGTTGCATCTTCATACAAATTAAAATGAATGTTGCAGATTGTTTTCACATCATAATGATGAAAGTGAAAGGTAACACTTATCGTTCCCCTAAGGTTTTCACCATGTCTGTCGCTAGTAAAGATGAAAACGCGCGAATCATATGAGGTGAAAAAAATAAGTTTAAAAGGTTTCTTAGTTAAATACACAAAAATCGATACTAGAAGTTGTAAACCAAGATACCTGAGGGTTACAACACAAAATTTTAACTAGTGATAATGGCTACAAAAGGCGGCCTTGCTGATCATACTGTTGAAAGAACAAAAGCAAATGGTTTCTCAGTTTACCCTAAACACTTAATAGACTAGTACTACAAACAAAGGAAGAGCATGATGGATTATAAGATCGAATGCTGAAGATAACAGAAAGTTATATATATATATATATATATATATATATTATAACAAAAAACAACTAGATCACTTTATCACTAACTTCCATGACTGATGGAACAGCTATACGCCCTGTACCCTGGAGAAACTGGCCAAAAAAATTTGTTAAAAATAATGTTTTTCACAAAATTAGAAAGGATTATACTTTTTCACAGAGATGAACACACACTGCAGATTTAAATAATAACGGAACTTCAAATGAATAAAAATGAAAAATAAAAAACGTATTGTCATTAAAAGATATTTTACAGGGTATGTTGCTGCACCTTTCACAAAGTAATCTTGTATATCCATTACAATTGGATGTAAGCGTTGCACTTGAGCTCAGGCGACGTAATATTAAGGCTACAAGATCGGCATAGCCGAAAGACAATTAGACCGTTAGAGAGAACAAACAGAGTCGTAGTTCGAGTTCTCGGTAAAAGACAAAAGTACAAGAAAACTGTGTTGTAGTGCACGACAATCTAACGACACAATGGGTGATGAGAGTTATACTTTTATTCAATGAAAAATGTTTTCAATTGGTTACGTGCTTTACTATATAACCTATTGATTAATGGGAACGCACATAGTTGTTTTGAAATCAATCACAAAAATCAGAAACGATGGTTGGCAACAGTGGAAATAGGCACAAATCAATCCGTTTTTATATACCCAGCTATTGCTGCCATTTTCCATCCCAAAAGAGCAATGTTGGTTTACATCTTCCATAACTTCAATGTTAGCTGATGCTTTCTAGCATCTGTTATAGTGATCAATTAAGAGCGAAAATCAATTGCTGTCAAGTCACATGCTCAAACAGCACGTGCATGAATTTAATAGAGTGTAGATTCTCGTGGTTAAAGAACCGAGATTATACATTTGATACGCTCCTATCACATGTAGGTTTCGACCCAAGAGAACATCATGACAATGTGAAATTTTAACTACACATAATTTTGCTTGATTAATTACACACACTTGCAAAGACTGCTCAAAATCTATGTTCATTTCCTTCAAAGAGTTTGCTAAGTCTCCTTCTTACTTGCCCCTACTAGTGAGTTGAATTCAATTAAAGCTGTGGAAGTTGACGTTGATACGCCTTTTTTTAAACTACTAGCACAGCTGAATGTTTTAGAAGTGCTGTCAATCTTATAACAATAACCACTTGTTATTTTTCTATTTTCTAAGTTGTCCGCTCGGCCACAGAATCTGAGATCACTATTACGATTATTTACCACATTTTGAGATACGAAATTTTCAGATTTCATTTCCTTCAAGTAACTTGGACACGCTACTAGCACAGCTGAATGTTTTAGAAGTGCTGTCAAACTTATAACAATAACCACTTGTTATTTTTCTATTGTCTAAGTTGTCCGCTCGGCCACAGAATCTGAGATCACTATTACGATTATTTACCACATTTTGAGATACGAAATTTTCAGATTTCATTTCCTTCAAGTAACTTGGACACGCTCTTAAAGCAACTCAATGCTTTTTTCCCAATTTTCGAAACATTACTTGAAATAACAGCTGAATATTAAAGTCTAGTTTAGTAGTCAACGACAAACACTTTTTAGAAGCTAATTTGAGTCTACAGTCACAAGACTGCATCTCTTTGTGTCATTTGCTTCCTCTTTCTCTAGAATCAACTTTTGAACTTAAAAACAAATGATTTCCCAATGTCTCAAAGTCATTCGTTTTATAATTCTCTAGTACCCTTTTTATATAAACTTTTTCGATTAGCATTATTTTGTTTTCTGTTTTTTCTCTATTTTAAAGTTTATGAACCAATACAGACTACAATTGCTTTTTGGAACTTCTCACTTACTTCCCTCTGTTCCTCCTTCTCTCGTTGAAAAAGCGTCATCCTGAATAGATGGGAAAACCCAAATCACCTGGGCTCTTTTTTTGCTAATTACCAGTTCCTCTCTGCCCACGTTTCAGAGCAAAATACCGGCTGTCACCAATGTTTGGTTTCTGCGTTATTGAAAAGTTCCAAGATTTTTTTAACTACTGAGTTATACTTTTTTGCTTTGCTTCAAACCAACTTTGGTGTCGGATTGATTCTTCTGGTGAATAATTTATCAATTTTTCAATATTTTAATTCATTCTAAATTGCTACTGGATTCAAATCTGCTTCCTGTTCTAACCTCATTTGTGTTAAAGAAAACAATTTTTTGTTGAAATTTTGTACATAAGTTATTCGAAAGGTTCTTTTGACTTCACAATGGAAGCAAATTGGTTTTCATTTGACACGTTTGTTTGTTAAAACCCATTTGATTAATGTTGTCGATCTCAAATATCACGCTCTACTTTACCGTTATTTACAGAAGTATAAATTGCTAAATACTTTAGAATTAAATACTCCCCTGCATATTCTCACTCTAAAGTTCCTCGCTTTCATAAACATGGACTAAAATTTTGAACTTTTTCTATTGCTTTATCCTTTCTTTTTAGGAGAGTCACTTTTCGATACCTAACAAAACTGTCTAAAGAGCCAATTGCATTTCCCTGGAAATTTACTGCTCCTGGAATAATAGGTCCTAGCATACCGTTATCTACTAATTCTCAGACATCCTTCGCTCTTGTCCCAAAGTCTTCAAGTATCGGAATTTTTTCTGGCTTTTTCTTTTGATGTGTCTCAAATCTCCATTTGTTATTTTCCAATATTTTAAGACCTATGGCGTGATCCTGTCTATTGGAAATATTCTGTCAACCCTATGAACTGAGACAATCCAAGCTAGCTAAACAACAAATTTTGGAACATTTTGCAGCACGGATTGTTTGCCAAACAAAAATTTTGTCAGGTTGTTAAAACGGAAAACTGCTTCGCTTCTAAACGCAACCTCATTTTCGGCGGCTCTAGATTTGGACACGATTTGGACACGTTTTTTGCAATTACCAGGAACAATTAAAATTTTGTTTTCCGTACAAAATGGGTTGAGTCTGCTATTATTTAACTAAGTTGTCCCACATTTTTCTATAATTTTTTTCTATCTGTGGCCCTTTCTCGTTCCTGTATAATTTTTGTCATTTTCAAAAAAACAGACATCATCTTTTCTGCTGTTTTTTGTCAAAATTGTCCCCCATCTTTCTATAATTATTTTCTATCATTAGTTTTTCTCATGCCTTTTTAATTTTTGCCATTTTCCACAAAAAGACAGTCATATTTTATCTTTCGACTTTTTACTCCAGAGTCCAACAGTAGTTCACAGTGTGAATTATTAATTGCTCTTTGGAAGAGTGAGGAGTGTGTTCGTCTCCAATTTTTCGTTCATCAACTATGCTCTGGGACACCGATTGACTGAATTGACTGAACATTTTGCACTTGTTAACATACTTCTCTGCTGTAGGCTGATTGTAAAATTTGCAGGCAAGATTTTTCTTATCTGATGATCCAAAAAATTCCCTTTTATGTGAAGTCCTATCTAAATTACCGTGCAGTGTTTTCTCAAAAACAAAAGAAAACAGAGCAAACAAAATCTTTCAGGAAGCTCAGGATAATTTTTCTGCGTACATTACTTCGAATGTTCTTCTTTTTTCCTAACTGAAAACGATTGTTTTCAGTTTCTGTTCATAGTTTTTTTGCTCAATTAGGCATCCCAACATTGATTTTGTTGTTCGCCAATAACGCTCAACAGTACCATTTTCTTCAAAAAGTATAAGTTGCTGAAAACAGTTGTCCTAAAGCTATGCTTCATCCAAAACTGCTCCATCTTGTTCGACACTTCATCGCACAAAAAGTTTTCTGGCAATCCTGAATGTGGAACGTAGCGCTGAGCACTCTCTTCTGCTTTGCTCATGCACTTAGAAAATTGTTTTCACGATAACTTTTAAAACTGTTTAGAAAGCCAATTACATGTCGATGTCCAGCTGCAGCGTGTGGAGTAATAGACCATAAAATTTGCATCGAACTATTCCTGATACACCTTTCCCTCTTGTCAAAGAATCTCTTGGTATGGGAATTTTTTGAGCTTTTATATGTCACAATTCCAATCGTCATTTTTTTCGTCTTCATCTTTTAATTTCAACAGATCCTCAAAATTATTATTTTTTAACCGTTTGCGTCCCAATCTCTGACAATCCCCTCTAACTCAGACTATCCATGCATTTTGTTGAACTTGTTGCTCTATTGACTGTTTTCCCTTCGGCCGCTCTTATTTTTGACACGTGACAAAAGTTTTAGAATAATCATGCTCAAGTACTGTATTTGACCTTTTTTGATAGAAAAATTTTGAGCACTCTACATTTCTCTCAATTTTCCCGCGTCCTTCTATGGAAATTTTGCTGGTAGTAGCGTTTGTCGTTTTTCCTGAATTGTTTTGTCAATTTCAGTTAAAAAATACTTATTCTTCATAATTTGAGTGCGTCTACAGAATATAACCGTAGTTCACAGTCATAATTATTTTTCTCTGTTTCATCAAAGAACGCATATCACTGTTCGGCTACAACATTTGGCTCTTCAACTAAATTTTTCTGGGACTCCAATTGACCGTTTTGACTAAACCTTCTCCTCTTGCTTACAAAATTTTTTTCCGATATATAATTTTTAGAAGATTTGGAGATGCCGTTTTGCTGACCACAATTTGAAAACTTTATTTGTCGCAACTTTGTTTTTTCTTCTAGTTGACACTTTAAGTCTACAAGCACTGGCCATATTTCGTAAAATCTGACAACTGAAACATTTGCGTTTCTATTGAAGAAAAGGTTCTCAATTTTCTTTTGAACACTCTTGTTTTCGAAGTTACTAAGCTCCTGTCTATTTTGATCAACAATTTCCTCAAATTTAATGAATTTAACAAGGTTGCGAAGCTTTCGTATCGAAATTTCAAAATTAAAATTTTCTCACTACTGCTTTTTTCGCCGATAACAAGTTTTTTTGCATGTCGTCTGTTCTCATTAAATATCTACTTCATTCTCATTCAAGTTTTTATTAATCTAGTTAGAGATAATTCTGCTATGTGCTTATGTAAATGTGTCTCAGCTACAGAGTTCACTTTTAATCAGATGTAAGAAGCTTTTCGTGTCATAAAGTCTCCTTCTTCTCTTCTAGTTCTTCCATTGCTTATATACGTTACACCAACAGCTTGTACGCGTTACACCTCTGATGCACCACTTCTACAGTATCGTTTTCTTCAAAAGTATTAATTGCTGAAAACTGTTTTCCTAAAGTTATGCTTCATCCGAAACTGCTCTATCTCGTTCGAAAAAAATTTCCCACTCCATTGCAGAAAAATTTTTCTGGCTTTCCTGAATGTGGAACTTAGCGCTGAACACTCTCTTTTGCTCTGCCATCGCTTTTAGGAAATTCTTTTTAAGATAAGTTTTAAAACTGTTTAGAAAGCCAATTGCATGTCGTTGGCCAACTGCATCGTATAGAGTAATAGACCCTAAAATTTCGGATTGAATTTTTTCTGAGACATCCTTCGCTCTTGTCACAAAATTTGTCGGTATGGGAATTTTTTTGAGGTTTTATTTGACAAGTCTCACAATTCCGTTCGTCATGTTTTTTCGTCTTCATCTTTTAATATCAAAAGATCCTCGAAATGATTTTTTTTAACCGTTCGCTTCCCAATCTCTGACAATCCGCTCTAACTCAGACTATCCATGCTAGCTAAATCACACTTTTTTGAAATTGTTGCTCGATTGACAGTTTTCCCTTCGGCTGCTCTAATTTTTGACACTTGAACAAAATTTTAGAAGACTAATGCTCAAGTATTGCATTTGACATTTTTTTATTGGAAACCTTTTGAGAACGCTACATATCTCAATTGTCCCGCGTTCTTCTATAGAAATTTTGCTGGTAGTAGCGTTTGTCATTTTTCCTGAATTGTTTTGACATTTTCAGTTAAAAAATACTTATTCTTCTTAATAATAAAGCGTCTGCAAAATTTTACTGTAGTTCACAGTCATAATTTTTGTTCTCTGTTTCATCAGAGAACGCAAATCACTGTTCGTCCACAACATTTGGCTCTTCAACTAAGCTCCTCTGGGACTCTAATTGACGTTTTTGACTAAGCCTTCTCGTCTTGCTAAGAAAGGTTTTTCCGATATCTAAATCTTAGAATATTTGTAGATGCAGCTTTGCTGACCACAATTGGAACACTTCATTTGTTGCAACTTTGTTTTTTCTTCTGAGTAACTTCGCAAGTCTACAAGCGCTAGCCATATTTCGTACAATCTGACAACAGAAACATTTGCGTTTTTCATTGAAGAAATTACTCTCAATTTTTTTTAACACTCTTGTTTTCAAAGTTAATAAAGTCCTGTCTAATTTGATCAAAAATTACCTCAGTTTTATTGATTTTAACAAGTTGTGAAGCGTTTGAATCGAAATTTCCAAATTAAAATTTTCTGACTTCTGAATTTTTCGCCGATAACAAGTTTTATTGCATGACGTCTGTTCTCATTAAATTATCTACTTCATTCTCATTCTAGTTTTTATTAATCTAGTTAGAGATAATTCTGCTATGTGCTTAAGTATATGTGTCTCAGGTACAGAGTTCACATTTGATCAGATGTAAAAAGCTTTTGGTGTCATAAAGTCTCCTTCTTTTCTTCTAGCTCTTCCATTGCTTATATACGTTACACCAACAGCTTGTACGCGTTACAACTCCGATGCACCACTTCTTATTTTTCGCAAACATTCTTTAATAATGATTTCCCAATTTCAAAATGGTCTCAATTAGTGCATTTGGGCTTAAAATTGATTCTCAAAACATAAGAATCCAATCTTACGGCCTCTAAGAACACTTCCTTTTCACTTGGAACCATCTACTAGTAAAGTGAGAACCGAACAAATCAGAACTAAATTTTTTTAAAAAATTTTATCTATTCAATTATTGTTAATTTTTGATTAGTTTTTTACATTTAGATAAATCGGACATCAAACAAAAGTTCTATCCGTTATCTTAATCGTGCTCAACTTAGCGCTTTTCCCGGGGACTTGCCGTTTTGTCTTTCATTTTTTGTGTTCCTCTGTTAACCCTCATTTTACACAAATTTTTCTAGATTTTGCGTATAACTTTCGTTTGGTTTTATCTTATGCTGACTGTGCTCTATTTATAAATTGTTTTAACAAAAACAGAGTTTGTGAGGTTTCGTTTTTGGATTCAGAGCACTGAATTGTGCAATTTCTTTGCGTTACCAAATGTGTTTTTAGTTGGTGGTCTCGTCATTAAACCACAAACTGGTGTCTCGCTATGTTAGCCAAAAATTGCTTTTAACCTTATTAAAACAGCGAGAAAGCCACAATAAGGATTGCACAATGAGGTCCAGGAGAATGGCACAGGAGAGTAGGTAAAAGAAAAAACTGTCCTTAAGACTGAGATCTTGGCAATAAAAGGCAGTCATAGTGCGGAGCCGTCCTCATAGAAGAATTTTTACACGAACTTATCACACGGTTCTGATGTTTCTTATGAAACTTTTGTAAAACAATAAAAAACAAAAACGCTACAGACAAAGCTACAGACAGCTAAGAAAATTTTGACAAAGAACTACACAGATACAAAAGTTCCTTTCCCGCAAACAAGGTATCTCAGTCAGCTACACTTAATCGTTGTCCAAACATAAAATCTTCCAGCAAACTACTCAAACTCTTTCTCCACAAACAAATTCCCTCAGCCAGCTACACAAGCTCCTTCTCTGGTAAAGCAGTCTCCAACGTAGCTAGCCTACAGTAGACCTTCAATCGAACTTGCTTTCTACTTAAACAATGCTTGACTACCAAACTCGTGTAAATGTGTCCTTCAGTTCATTTTTTCAATTGATTTGACCAGTCCTCTGATGCAGTGCAGAGGACAAAACATAGTCTCTTGTTTAGTGTGCTGTTTTCACTTATCTTTGAAAAATTCTGGGCCTGCAGCCTTTCGGTTATTAGGAACCCGGAGACAAATCTTTTATTGAAACATTTGAATTACATTTGCTGGATGAAAAATGTGGCAATAGCACAAGTCTTGGCCCGATTTTTATATTACCAAATATTACAGTCTTTTATATTCTTTAACATTACGCTATAATTTTTGATTTACAATTTCTATAACACTTAGTGACACGTGATAATTACTAGCACTCTATCAAAGTGAGAAATCAAGACCCAAAATCGAATTTTGTTGCTTCACGTACCAAAACGGAATAGTTGTTGAGGACATCAGTATACACCGCTCGTAAAATTAGCATTGTTTTCTTGAAAACAAAGATATGAATCATCACGCGCATGGTTTCAATTCGTTACACCTTTTTGTATTTCAGCAACTGATATGAAATATTTGATATAACCAAGCCTCAACAGAAACGCAACTCGCCCAGTATGTCATTAGGACGTGCTTACAGTCCTAGTGTAGCAACGCGCAGTAGTTTATCGGAGAAACTGTGCGCTAAACAAGTGAGAAAGATATCGCAATGAATGTCAGTCAAAGACTGACAATCGTTTATGAGGTCAAGTGTTTTGACTTTGTTCTCTTTCGCTTAAAACTTCTAACTTCTTTTTCAATTATTGAAATAAATTCAGTCTTTTCTGTTGCTTTTATATTGGTGTTTTTGGATTGCTCAAAAAACGGTATCTGGCTTTAACATAAAATACCTTTTTTTCTGGTTTCAGTACTGAGGTTGTTTTTATTTTTCTTCAATTGAATTTTATCTTGAATAAATGATTTCTATACAATTTCAGAGGTTTTGAGTGTATTTTCCTGGCTGGCACTGTTTAAAGATGCCATAGCTTCAAAATCTGTTAAACATTATTTCTGAGTGCTGATAGAAAAATTTTGGTTGTTAGGAAAGATATGAACTGATAAAACATTTCAAAAAAATGGCATTTTTTTGCATAGGAGCTTCATTGTTTTCATCACATCAGTTTTTCATTTTTTCGAACACCAAGAGTTTCGAATCTTCTTTGAGGTCATTGCTTTTAAATGATAGCTGATGCTTTGATATTTTTCGTCTAACCCTCAATTTTCATAACTCTGTTTTTTCACAAATGGGTATCTGCCTACTGTCAGCAAAGTTTTTTCCGAATGACTCAAGGAAAGTATTTAAGCCGACAAATTTTTATCTGCTTGGTGTTCGAGAACCGTGTCCTCTTGTATTTTGTCAAGTTTTCATACACTCTTTCTTCAAATAGATTTTGAAAAATGGGCGGAGCACAGACTCTTGAGACAGAGAGCATATTGCTTTTACGAAACTGCAGAACTGATCGACGGACTCTAGGCATTTCTGCCTGTCAATCAAACAGGATTTTGAAAGTTTTTTTACTTGTGACCTCTCATACCTACAGATTTCATTTTCTACCGTAATATGCTCTGTTTTTCAATGTCACAAGTTATATGATTACTGCTCTTGCTTTCCCAGCCTTCTCTGAAAACCTCTGATAAAGCTTCAAGTGTTTCAAGAGGTCCCGTCTTATTGAACGTTTACCGACTTTCCTTTGTGAATGTCAATATGTTTTCAAGTCAACAATAACATTTGTTCGTGAATTCACTTTTCTGAAACTTTTTTTTGTGTTAAAAGACTAGTAGTTTTCTATTTGTATTTTGGCGCATCTTCAAAATTTTACTCACTAGTTGGCCGAACAACAGCTCTTTTAGGGCAACTCGTGATAAATCTGCATTCAAAAAATGTGTTATTTTTGAATACAGAATTGGCATCTATTGAATTTTTTCTTGAGTACAAAAGGGTCAACCCAGGAAAACTAAAACTGCAATTCAAATTTTCAATGTTTTTTAGTGACTAATACTTTCTTTGAGTAGTTTTCATCAGAAACATGCGGATCAAAGTTTTACCTAACTGTGCTTACTTTGTCAGCAATATTTTTTTCAACTGTGCCGAAAATTTCATTAACTTCTTCTTGGCACGGAAAAGATATTACCCTCTGTTCTCTTTTGTCCTTTCTTATTCGCAATTCCAAATTTGTGATGACTGTTCACTTTTCTGGGATACGTTTCTGATTTTGATCTGTTTTTGCTTGCAGTTTTGATACAATTGATCTTTTTTACATTATTATTTAATACAGTTTTATCCACAATTTTTCTTTGTGAGAAACAGTATGCAACGTCTCTCATCGTTTTGGATTTCATTGTCTGTGTGTCCTTTGCTTCCTATTTCTCTGGAATCAAATTTGGACAAATCTATTTCCAATGTCCTACAGTCATTCGTTTTGCACTACTCTAGTAGCTTTTTGGTATGAAATTTTTCGATTAGCATTATTTCTTTTTCTTTTCCTTTTCTGTTTCAATGTTTATGAACCATCTCAGAAACCCATCGCTTTTTTGACCTTGTCAATTACTTTTTATCTATACCTCTTTTGCCCGTTTTGGTAAAAAGGCGTCATTATGAATAGATTGGATAAAACTCAAATCGCCTTGGCTCTTCGTTGTTAAGTACCAGTTCCGACAAGACTTTTTCAACCAATATAATTATTTGATTTTTTTCATAAAAATGGATTCGCTCGATGAGATTTTTAAAACCCACAGGTTGCCGCTTCAATATCTTTTTGTCGATATCACATTTTAGGTATGATCTTTTACTGTTCATTTGCTTGAGCTTAGAGTCTTTTAATACTGCTTACCGTAAAGGTGTCCTGATAAATGAGAGTTGCGTTTCTGGTGACTAGCTTTAATTCCTACCTGCAACTTGGCTAAAATCCCCGCTATCAATCTTGCTTTAATATTTTTACTTACCCACTCTGCCCATGTTTTAGAGCAAAATGCCGACTGCCACCAATAGGTTTGGTTTTTGCGTTATATAAAATTTCTCAGACTTTTTTTTCAACTATTGAGTTATACTTTTTTGCTTTGCTTCACACCAATTTTAGTCTCTGATTGCTTCTTCTGGTGAATAAGTTATGTTTTTTATACTCCATCCTAAATTGCTACTGGATTCAGATCTGCTTCCTGTTCTAACCTCATTTGTGTTAGAGACAACAATTTTTTGTTGGAAATTTTTACATAGTTTCTTCAAAAATTCTTCTTTTAAACGCCCAATGGAAGCAAAAGTTTCTGCTTTCACTTAACACGTTTGTTTGGTGCGGCTGTTTATCTTAACAAATCCATATTGAACATTTAGGCATCTCGCAATTGACCAATCAAGCGCTCTTTTATCCTTTCTCTCTATAGGAGATACACTTTTCGCTACCTACTAAAATTGTCCAAGGAGCCAATTGCATAACCGTGAGCATCTACTGCTTCTGGAATAGAAGGCCCTAGCATATCGTTATCAACTAATTCTCATACATCCTTCGCTTTTGTCCCAAGGTCTTCCAGTACTGGAATTTTCTTTGACTTTTGCATTTGATACGTCTCAAAACCCCATTTGTTAATTTCTTTTTATTAAGTCCCATGGCCTGATCTTTGCTATTCGAAGAAAACGGTCAGCGCTATGAGCTCAGAACATCCAAGCTAGCTAAACGCCGTTTTTGGAACTTTTGGCTGTGTGGACTTTTTGCCAAACAAGAAGTTTGTCGCGTTGTTAAAAACGGAAAACTGATTCGCTTCTAAGCAAAATTTCAATTTCGGCGGCACTGGATTTGGACTCGAAAACCAAGTTTTTGCTGTTATCAGGCACATTAAAAAATTTTGAAAATTTGTTGTTCGGTTCAAGACAAGCTGAGTCTGCTTTTTTTGTCTAATTTGTCGCCCATCCTTCTATAATTTTTTTTATCATTAGTGTTTTCTCGTGCGTGTATAATTTTTGTCATTTTCAACAAAAAGACAGTTATCTTTTATCATTTGACTTCTTGCTTAACAATAGTTCACAGCCAGAAATATTAATTGCTTTTAGAAAGAGTGAGGAGTAAAGTTCGTCTCCAATTTTTCGTTCTTCAACTAAGCTCTGTGAACCCGATTGACATTTTCGACTGAGCATTTTGCACATGTTCACATATTTTTCTGCTGTCGGATGCTTGTATAATTTGCACACAAGTTTCGTTGTTATCTGATGGTTCAAAAAATGCACCTTTATGTGCAGTCCTATCAAGTTTACCGTGCAGTGTTTTCTCAAAAGTAAAAAAAGCAGAGCAACCAAAAACCTTCAGAAAACTTAGGATAATTTTTTCCTCACTTACTTCAAATACTCTTCTTTTGTTTCCCCTCTGAAAGCGAATGTTTTCAATTTATTTTCTTCTCATAGGTTTATTGCTCAATTAGGCATCCCGCCATTGGTTTTGTTGTTCGCCAATAACGCTCAACAGTACCGTTTTCTTCAAAAAAGATAAATTGCTGAAAACTCTAGACCTTAAGCTATGTTTCTTCCAAAACTGTTCCATCTTGTTCGAAATAAGTTACCCACACCATCGCACAAAATATTTTCTGGCTCTCCTAAATGTGGAACGTAGTGCTTTAGCATCTCTTTTGTTTTGCCCTTGCATTTAGGAAATCGTTTTTACGGTACCTTGTAAAACTGTTTACAAAGCCAATTGCATGTCGTTGGTCATCTGCAGCGTATGGAGTGATGGACCCTAATAATTTGGCTCGAACTGTTTATGAGATATCCTTCGCTCTGTCACAGAATCGGTTGGTATTGGAAGTTTTGTATTTGACATGTCTCTAAATTCCAGTCGTCATTTTCTTTCGTCTTCATCTTTTAAGTTTAACAGATCTTCAAAATGATTTTTCTAACCATTCGCGCTCTAATCTCTGACAATCGGCTCTAACCCAGACAATCCAGGCTATCTTAATTACATTTTTTGGAACTTGTTGCTTTATTGGCTGTTGTCCCTTCGGCCGCTCTAATTTTTGACACTTGAACAAATAATTTAGAATTATTATGCTCAAGTAGTGCATTTGATATTTTTTGTTAAAAATTCTACATATTTTGAGCACGCTACATTTCTCTCAATTGTCCCACGTACTTCTATAGAAATTTTGCTGGTAGTAGCGTTTGTCATTTTTCCCGAAATGTTTTGTCAATTTCAGTTAAAAATCATATTCTTCACAATTTGAGTGCGTTTACAGAATGTAACCGTAGTTCACAGTCATATTTATTGTTCTCTGTTTCGTCAAAGAACGCATATCACTGTTCGTCCGCAACATTTGGCTCTTCAACTAAGTATATTGCATGTCATCTGTTCTCATCAAGTTATCTACTTCATTCTCATTCGAGTTTCCATAAAACTAGTAAGAGATAATTCTGCTATGTGCTTATGTAAATGTGTCTTAGCTACAGAGTTCACTTTTAACCAAATGTAAGAAGCTTTTCGTGTCATAAAGTCTCCTTCTTCTCTTCTAGTTCTGCCATTGCTTATATACGTTACACCAACAGCTTGTACGAGTTATACCTCTGATTTTAAGCATTTCAGCTTAAAATTGATCGGCAAAACAAAAGAATTTGTCCTTACGGCCTCTAAGAAAACTTCGTTATTAGTTGGATCCATCTATTTAATTGAGAACCAAATAATACAGAACTAATTTTTTTAAATTTCTTTTTCTATTTCTTTGCTGTTGTTTTTTGATTAGTTTTTTCTTTTACATAAAAAGGATACCAAACATAAATTTTATCCGTTATCTGACTCATCTTTAACTTAACGTTTTCCCCGTGGGATTTAACTTTTGGTCTTCTAACTCTTTGACTTTCGTTGTTAAAAATCATTAAACAGAATTTTTTCAAGATTATGTGTGTTACTATTGTTTGGTTAGCTTGTATGCTGATACTGCTCTATATATGATATTTTAATAGAAAAAAGTATAAGAGTTTTTGTTTTTGGTTTCAGAGCACAAAATTTGGCCATTTCGTAGCGTTACCGAATGTGTTTCTATTTGGGGGTTTCTTTGTTAAACTAGAAATTGGTGTCTTGCTATGTTAATCAAAAATGCTTTTAACTCAATAAAAACAGTGAGAATGCCACAATTAGGATAGAATAGCACAAAGAGAGCAAGGAGAATTGAACGATAGGCGTAGTTAAAAAAGAAACTGTTCTTTAGACAGAGCTCTTGACAATAATAGGTAGTCCGGAGAGGTCCTCCTAGAAAACTTTCTGCACAAACGCCTCACAGGTTCTGATGCTTCTCATGAAGCTTCAGTAAAACAAGAAAAAAACCTTACAACACCCACACTATTTCAAAAATAGTATTCCATTCAGCTACACTTGCTCGATCTCCAGATATAAAATCTTTCAGCAAACTCAACAAACTTTTTCTCCGCAAACAAATTCTTTCAGCCAGCTACACAAGCTCCTTCTCTGGAAACATAGTCCTGAACGTAGCTACACCACAGTAGACCTTCAATCCCACTTGCTTTCCACCTTCAGGTCTGACGCTTAAACTCTGCTTGACTATCAAACTCGTCTAAATTTGTGTTTTCGTTTATTTATTTCAATTGATTTGACCTATCGTCTGATGCAATGCAGGGAAAAACTATATTATATTTTTCAGTTTACTGTTTTCACTTATCGGTGAAAAACTCTGGGACTGGCGCCTATGGGTTATTAGGAACCCAGTGACAAATTATTTATTGAATATTTTTTATTACATTTGATGGATGAAAAGGATTAGATAGGATCTAGAAAAGATGAACAAGATAGATAAGAAAGATATGGATTGAGAAAATTTTACAAAAATTTTTCAATTTTTTGCATAGGACTTACATTGTTTTCATCACATCAGTTTTCCAGATTTTCCAACACCAAGATTTCCGAATCTTCTCTGATGTCATTGCTTTTTAATGATAACTGATGTAGAAATTTTTTTGTCGAAATTTCAGTTTTAACAGTTTTGTTTTTTCACAATTGGGTTTCTGCCTACTGTCAATGGATTTTTTTCGGAAAGACTCAAGAAAAAATTAAGCCTCTAAAATTTATTATCTGCTTGGCGTTCGAGAAACGTGTCTTCTTTGTATTTTGTCAAGGTGGTGTGCCCACAGTGTTCTTAAATAATTCTTGTGTAAAGAGATCTTGAAAATGGGTGGAGCACAGAACCTTTAGACAGAAAGCATAATGCTTTCACGAAACTGCAGAACTGATCAACGGACTCTAGGCATATTTGCTTGTCAGTCAGATAGTGTTTTACAAATTTTTACATGTGAGCCTTCATTCCTACTGATTCCGTTTTCTGCCGCAATTTGCCCTGTTTGACATTGTCACCAATTTTGGAAACATACGATCACTACTCTTGCTTTCCTCAGCTTTCAATGATACCCTCTGAAAAAGCTTCAAGTGTTTCAAGAAGGGCCGTCTCACTGAAATAGTGCCAACTTTCCTTATGATAGTCAATGTTTTCTCAAGACAACGTCATTGGTTTGTGAATTCAATTTTCTGAACATCATTTTTTCTGTTAAAAGACTAGTAGGTTTCTATTTGTTTTTTGTCGCATCTTCAGAATTTTACTCACAAGTTGGCCAAACAGCAGCTAGTGCAACTCGTGCCAAATCCGCATTAAAAAAATTTGTTGTTTTTAAATACAGATTTGGCAGCAGTTGAATTTCTTCTTGAGTACAAAATGGTCAAACCAGAAAAACTAGAACTGCAATTCTAATTTTCAAAGTTTTTTAGTGACTATAAGTTTCCTTCAGTAGTTTTCATTAGAACGATGGGTATCAAAGTTTTACTTAACTGTGCTTTCTTTGTCAGCTATATATTTTTCAACTGTGCCGAAAACTTCATTAGGTTCTTCTTGACACGGAAAAGGTATTACCCTCTGTTCTCTTTTGTCCTTTCTTATTCCCAATTCCAAATTTTTGATGACTGTTCACTTTTCTGGGATACGTTTCTGATTTTGATCTGTTTTTGCTTGCAGTTTTGATACAATTGATCTTTTTTACATTATTATTTAATAGTTTTATCCACAATTTTTCTTTGTGAGAAACAGTATGCAACGTCTCTCATAGTTTTGGATTTCATTGTCTGTGTGTCCTTTGCTTCCTATTTCTCTGGAATCAAAAAATCTGAATCCTCTCTTATTCCCATTTGATCTAACGGCGTTGTTTAAGTTATTTCTTTCATTTGACAACCATGCAAAATTCTTTGATGACTGTTCATTTTTCCGAGATAGGTTTCTGATTCTGATCTCCTTTCGGTTCTTTTTCTGTAGTTGACTTCCTAAGTCAAACCTACAAGCGCTAGCCATTTGCGTGTTTTATTGAAGAAAACACTCTCAATTTTTTTAAACACTCTTGTTGTCGAAGTTAATAGGGTCCTGTTTAATTTCTTCAAAATTTTTCACAATTTTACTGAATTTAGCAATGTTACGAAGCTTTTCTATCAAAATTTCCCAATTAAAATTTTCTCGCTACTGATAACAAGTTATTTTACCTGTCGTCTGTTCGCATTAATTTATCTACGTCATTCCCATTTGAGTTTTCAATAAACTAGTCAAAGATAGTTCTGCTATGTTCTTAAATAAATGTGTCTCAGGTACAGAACTCACAGTCAATCAGATGTAAGAAGCTTTTCGTGTCATAAAATCTCCTTCTTCTCTTCTAGTTCCTTCATTGATTACATGGGTAATAAATAAATACTGTCTCAAGAGAGGGGGATTATCCTACGATAATTAAATTTCGGAAAAAGGGGGGTTATCATGGATTGAAAGTGATTAATGGGATTGGGTGACTATCACTTTGAAAATCATTTTTGCGTCGTGACATTATTAACGAAGATTGATTTAAAAGCTCTTCACAAAATTTACAAGGAATTTAAAAAGAATATTTTCAATATGGTGAAATATTTTTCTATTTCTTGACATTTCTGTTCTTGGATCCTGATCTTGATTTAGATATTGCAATGACAATGAGAACCTATGGTGGACTGATTGGCATTGATAATTCTCCTCTGGACAAGTATTTCAAGACTTACAATGTCTTGAGGTTGCATGCTTTACTTCACGACTCTTCGGGTTTTGTCTTTAATTATAGTGAGAAAGTGTAGTGCAATTAGCGGGAGTCAAAATGGCACATTTAGAGCTAAAATGGCCAGTCGTGAAGTTAGCGCCAATTTTCCACGATGGTGTTTCTGAGATCAAAAAGATCAAAAACAGGGTTGGCGATGTTGGCGCCTCTTCAAATCAGCTACAAAAGACGTCAGACAGCAAGAAATAACTCTTTGAACTCAAAAAATTTAAAATTGTCAAAACTCAAAAATGGTAGAAAAAAACTGAAAGTTTTTACTAGTTTTGACCAAAAATTTATACCACCCCCGATTTTGGGGAATTAGGAATAATTAAAAATCTGAGGAAACCAAGGTACGTCACACGGTTAGGTTACGTCACATGGTTAGAGCTATTCATTATCTCAACGAACGATATTGCATCAGACCGACAAGTGTTGCTATTACCACTTGTATGGTGGAAAATTGGCATTTTTGATAAATTGCCTTTTTTATTAAGTCTCTAAAGTAGTGTATTATATGATGTTTTAGCTTTTCATAATCAATCAAACACCGTACATTTGAGGTTGCTTAGAGCTACGAATTAACCAATGGTGCTTATGTCAAGAAAAGCAGATTTTACAGTAATTTGACATTTACTATGCACACAATGACCGAAACCACTTCACTTGATTAAGCAATCAGACTCGGGTAGGAATGATGTTATAAATGATATTTGTTTGATTATTTACTTTAACCCAATCGATTGAATGATGCAAACATATTGCATTTAGAACCATTAGAAACTGTTTGCAAAATCTTAAGATCTCACGAGTTTTAACGTTTTTTAGTTTTTTGACGAGAAGTTAGCAATATTACTAACACTGGCAGAAGCCTTACAAACATCGGCAAGAGACTGGACATAGATTATCACTGAGGATTTTTGTAACTTCAATCAACAAATTTACAGTTATAGTACTTTACTACTAGATCTTTGAGCAGCCGCAACATATGGCATAGTTTCAGTCACTTTGAATTCCTTTTGAAAGGCGTCATCTCTTATAATTGCTTTAACTAGGAACCCAAGATTAGGGAAAATTATAGCAAAAAAAACTTATCTCAAAAAAATATTGTGCATAATTGTTGCTGTTGTTTTGGATTCACTGTTCTGCAGGGTTTGATATTCCACATGAAACTGATTAATCTTTTCGGTCGAACGTGTTGCCGTAGAAATCACCTAATGTTGGACCACCTTCCTTCTCTGCTGCATCTAGAACCCAGCGATAAGGAGTCTTAGAAGAATCCCACTACAACAAATGCTTGCACTTCTTGAGATCTTCCACTTCAAAGCCGCATAAAAAAAATCAATTGGTAGTCATAAATCACACTAATTGATTGACAATCAGATGAGAAGACCATTACAAATACCCAACCAATGAAAAATTGGCTAATCGCGGCTTCCCAAAAGTTTTAGATTCAGCCAAACAAAAGCTTCGGGACGTTGTTTTAGTCAACAAACCCAAAGTTTTCCTCTTCTGTACTCTAGACCACACTCTTGCAACTCAGTACTTATTAGATAACAAGAATTGCTCCCAGCACGTAGCAATACGATCCATGCTTGAGGAGTAAAAAATTCGCAAAATTCTCCTAATGGTACTTCAATATGCTTGCGAGAAAACAGACTCAACCAGCTTCTCAAATGCAACTTCCAAGGACTCCTTCTAGCTTTTTTGCTTCAGTAATGTCAAGCTAGCCAATCAGTTGTACCACTGGATCAATGATCATATCAAGAAAATCATTTCACTTGTAACAAGGCATCAAGCAGTCTTCCACATGGGCAAGCAAGGGGACTTCACACCTGATGAAGCAAACTAACACCCAAAGGCGGAAAGTGGATCGAAATCAGACACTCTCGCGGTTACTAAAGCTCAAAAAATAAAAAAAAGAAGGTCAGGAGGGCAGTTGAGGACTACTAAGCCATATTTGAAGAGAAAACTTCCAAGACTCGATGGTTTTCCGGCATACAGAAGTACTTAAGAAGCATTCAAAATCGGCAAAGAGATCCAATTACAATGCAATGCAAAAACGAAACAACTGCAGATGATAGAAAAAAAGGTAAAATATTCATCCAATTTTTTGCAACTTTCTTCACTCAAAGTCACCCGCTCACTGCAGACCAAGACGTTTATGCTGCTCAATTGAATGCTCTTAGGATCTCCAAAAAGTAAGTCCAATCTCTCCTCATCTCCCTAAACGTAACGAAAAATACTGGGCTCGATAAGATTGGCAACATAATTTTGAAAAATAACCATTGTCTGTCAGTCTTAATGACTATTTCGCAAACTTCCATAATCAAAGGCAAATGTCCACAGCTGTAAAAGAAATTCACCGATTAGACCGATGTCAGTCTAATTTTCTTGGATGAAGATCAATCTGACCGTATACAATATCGACCAATCAGCTTGCTTTGGAACATATCCACAGTTTTTGAAAGAGTTGTGTAACAAAATATGCAATTTCTTTTCCACCAAATTAAACAATGCACAGTTGGGTTTCCGAGAGAACTGCTCGGCAGTACCACAACTCCTCCTCATTGTTAACATTTTTTAAAAAAAACTATTATTCTTAAGAAAACAACGAATTACCGGTCCTGTATCTCAATTTTGGAAAGGCTTTCGAATCAGTTCCTCATCAATGGTTTGTCGACAAATTGTTCCAACAGAGACTAGGAGCAACACTACTGACAAGATAGGTAGTTACTTGTTGCAGAGACTTGAACGCGTAAAGATAAGTAAAGACTCATTTCCTTACATTCCTGTCACCAGTGTGTTCCACATGGTTCTATACTGGGTCACTTGTTCTTTAATGTTTGTGAACAACCTGTGTAATGTAAATAATTACCTTGACCACTCTCTTTGCATAAGAAAACGACCTTAAACTAACTTCAAAATTAGCAGCACAATGACAACATGGCATTAATCAAATCAGCAACTGGAGTATGGGAGACAACATGAATCTCAATGCCAAAAAATGTGCTAGTCGGAGCCTCCGAGGAAGTTTTGAGGATAGCCTCAATGGAACAACTCTAGCCTCAGCTCAAAACCGACGGCACTTTTTTGTTCTGATGAACACTAATCTAAAGTGAGTTTGAACTGCAACACTTGTCTCAACAAAGCCTGGCGGGCATTCTGTTTCTTAAAATATATCTCAAACAACGCAACCTGGAAAACTAAACTGAAAGCCTATACTGGCTACGTTGTTCCAGTTGTTGTATACGCATCCCAAGTTTGGATGTTTCGCCAGTGAGAGAGATATGAAAGCGCTAGAAAGGCTACAAGGAACAACTACCATGTGGATTATGAGCTACCCATCAGCCAAAAAATATAAAGAGACACTTGAACGCCCCAAGCTACTGTCGTTGTTGCGCTGCTTTGAGTTGCTTGAACTTTTCTTCCTCGATATACTTCCGAACAAAGCCGACTATGATTTTTCTGAACAAATTTGCGTGATTGTTGTTGTTGTTGTTTGTTGTGGTAAAGTCTCTGCACCAAAGCTGAAGGACATTTATCGCAAATATATAGTTTAGAAAATTGTCCCCTTTTTTGCAGTTTTGGCAGTTGCATGCAAGCTGCGATGTGCAGATTATTGTTCAATTTAGTCTAAACAATTTTCCAGAGGAGCATTATAATTCGCTTCTTGAGTGAAGTATATGTGCTTAATGCAATCAAGTGGTTTACGTTGTTGGCCAGTCAAGATGTCCGGAAGGCAAACTCGTTTCACGTTTTTTCTCTCCTGTTCTTTGGTAACTCGAACAGTTCATTGGATCGTGATGACAAATCCCGTGTTTGTAGTAGCTCGGCGCTGTTTTTCTGGTTTTTTGAGAGCTGTGAAAGTAACAACAAATTTAGCGTCTGTATGTACATCGGTAGCCGGAGGTTAATCAGCATTGTGAACTATTGAACGTATGAGCCAGTTCCACAGATCCATTTCACTACTTTCTTTTCAAACTTATCGAAATGTAAACATTCAGCTTTGACAGGTATACGCATTGGATGACAGAAAGGAGAATTGCCAGTATCAGTGACCTGTAGAGGCAATTTATAACTCTGAAGCTCAGACTTTAGGCAATGTTTCTTCGTAGTTAATAAAGGACGCTGTTTGCTTTGGCTACCCATTTGTTGATGTGAGTGTTCCATTTTAGGTCTGAGGTCACTAGGATTTGTAAATCTATCAATATTTTTTGACTATTCAGCACTACGCCGAAGAGATTGAAGGAGTGACTATCACCACGGAGTGTGAAATTGACTTATTTGTCAAGAGCAAACTCCATTTTGTTCGAGCTAACCCAGTTTTCGGTGGAATGCAGGCCTCTCTGAATTTGAACTGGATTGCGGTTGATTGAATGAATTTTGAGACCCTCCGCAAAAAGATGTGTTTCGCTGCGAATTATGGCCTCGGGTAGACCGTTAAGGAATCTACAAAACAACAATGGCCCTATTAGGGACCCTTGAGGTACACCACAACTAACATATTTCATCTGCTTGCCGAAATTTTAAACACTCACAAATTACTTCCGGTTTCTCAGGTTGTCAAATAAGACCTCCGGCAGGCATCCTCCGACGCCGATTTCCGCTAATTTGCATGGTAATTCAAATCAAAGTCACCTTACCCGAGGTTTTTTGAGAAGTCAGCGTAGTAGGCAACAATTTCTTTAAAAGTACCTTCGTCAAGCGCTTTGTGAACCTTTTGGATTTGGGTATGTCAACGTTTGTTAGCGTAGAGTCTCTAACAGGAAATTCTTGGAATTTGAAGTGCTTGTTAGGGGAAAACATTCATCTAATTAAAAATATTATTTTTTCTGTTTTTGGAAAGTCGTTTTGACTGGTTCGGTTGCCGTATTCCATCGTAGGGTAGGCTTGATTTTCTCTTAAGACTCTTAAAGTGCTTGAAGATGGCATGTTGTTGCGGGTTCCTAAAAACTTTTCGTGGTATACCCTTCTGTCTTCCTCACATGCTTCTGCAAAATTGTTCTTGAGAAATATAATTCTTTCTCGTTGGTGGCTTGTTGATTTTGATATCAAAAACCGTCTTTGAGTCTTAAGTGTTTTTCAGCAGTAAAGATGTTGCGAGGGTAATCGAGGAGGCAAATTTTGTCGGTGTCTTGTTCTGGTTGGTACAAGAAGGTTTACCGCGTTGTCGAAACTCTTATACAATTCAATACAAATGTTGATGTTTGAGAAAAACGCCAATGCAAAAAATAAACTGTTCAAGGGATCTTTGAGGCCACCAAAATCAGCAGCAGATCCGTAGCTCTTCAAGTTGTGAAGATATTGTTTGGTTTGAGTACTCATGTTTTTGGTTGTTAAATTGTTCGCACAATGATCAGGGCTGTCGTAGAATTGAATGAAAGCCGTGTCTCTCACTGTCGTTGCACAACAAAGCGCGTAAAATGCTTCGTCAAGAGTTTTTCTTTATGGTAACGTTTTTCTTTAAAAAATTTTATTACTTTTTAGCCTAATTAGTGTAATAAAATCTTTAAACAGTCTCCATTTTGCAACGGGGAGGTTTTTTTATAATTTTGGTTCAGCTCGTGATTGTGGTTATTTATTGAGTAATAAGAGGCCGGAATTTGTTTGGGTAGCTCCTATTAAGGGAGCTTTTTTTAGATTCCGGCGAAACAGTTTGTATCAGGGACAAACATCTCGATTCGGTTTTTCTAGCTTTTGGCCTGAGGTTTCTCCGCTTCTGCTTGATTAATTCCTTTAGCTTAATTTATTCGAAGAACTTTTTCCTCTCCACATTGGACAGTTTTCAGTTCTAAAATTTGGCGTTAGAGTTTTACTCATCTGCTTGTTCCGTTTGCTTGACCTTTAATAATTACATTCAAATATGTGGTTTATTTATCAAAATTATTCCGTGTACATCAAATCCTCTGTACCGCAATACTTCGAGCCCCTTGTGGGTGAACTCGTTTGATCCCCATTTTTTTTTATTCCTCTGAAAATTGGCATCAATACCAACGCCACCACCCCCTGAACGGCTTTGTGAAAATTGTGTACAGCAATGCAGTGCCGGAGTTGGCATCCATTGTGTTAAATGTAAAAACGTTTACGTCTGCCTTGCGTGTCCAGGCCGTACGAACAGTTCAAATAATAGTGGAATGACTTTTTTAGTGGAATGACAAATAATAGTGGAATGAACTTTCGCTGCAGAGCTGTCGGTACTTAACAGAATTTCTGCAATTGAGCAAAAATGGAGTGCGCTGATGCTCTTATACCCGAGATTTCTTTACTTCAAAAAGAAATAGCTACGAAAAGCCAAATTTTTCGTTTCTTACAGCAGCTAAAACGGGGATTCTGAGAGCCCAAAATGGCATCATTTTGAGTTATAAAGTGCATCAAGTACCAAAAAAGGTAAGCCGACGATCTGACTATAGAAAAAACACAGCGAAAGCCAAGACCTTCTAAGGAATTAAAGACTGTTACCAATACGAACACAATGGTAATACCGGGCGTTAAAATACCTCCCAAGCGCCGTCCCATCATACCTATGTCAGAGGACTTAGCCAACATATCTGTGTCTCAGAAATGAACGAATACTGTGAAACAAACGGCTTTGATTTCCTTCATATTTGTCAAATTTCAAGAGCGGATTCACAGCTCAAGTTATATTATAGTGTTTTTAAGTTTGAAGATGAAAAACTCAAGTCACTGGAATTTCGGCTTGAAAATTTCACCGTATCAAGATTCTATCTGATCAAGCCAGATCGTGAATGGAAACAGAACTAAATGTTTTATTGCAAATAAATGAGATAGATATTGGAATATGGGTCAAATCATGGATTAGAAATTAAATGGATAATATTTTCCTTTTGCAACAAAATTGTTTTCTGGTTTCAAATTTCACAGTGCACCATGACTCAATAAAAGGCGCGAAGGAATTTGTTTTTTCTGCAGATCAATTGTTCAGTTTGAGGATATTGAAAGTCAATCGTCAGAGCTCTTAGAAAAATGATGCGCAACGTTGAACTTTCAGGCAATTAATTTCTTGTTAATTAACGAGTACTTTGTCAGGTTGTTTATTGATAGTTTTATAATCTTTCTGAAAGATGAAAAAATTGCGTTTAAAAAGAACTCTTCTCTTAAGCGATTTCAACATTTATTTGAATGCCAACAATGATGCTTCACGGCTCTTGATTTTTGGAGAGTTTGGTCTAATCCAACACGTCAAAAGCCAAACTCACAAAAGCGGTGGTCTTCTCGATTATGTTATATCGTCCGGTGATATTCTTGTATACGTAAACTCGATCTTTTT
>NC_134468.1:59868584-59912826 GCF_964194025.1 Convolutriloba macropyga
TAACACAAAATTAGAAAAATGCAGCGACGAATTCTACATATCACCAATAGTCATCACAGTCAAAAAAGACAAATCAATAAAACTAGCGATGGATTCAAAAACGATAAACAAAGCAATCCATAAAAACAAATATCAAATGCACAACATCGAGTGCCTCATGGATAACATCGCCCAATCAATAACACAATCGTCCAACGAAGGACAAACACTATTTTCAACAAAAGACCTACGTTACGCATACAGCCAATTACCACTAGATGAAGATACAGCTAACCAATGTAATTTCAACATAATAGGCGGTCAAGCCACAGGAACATAAAGATTCAATACCGGTTTCTACGGACTCACAGATATGCCTGCAGAATTCCAAAAGGCGATAGACAAAACATTATTTAATTTGAAAAAGACATTTAGCTTCCTAGACGACATCATCATCGTTACAGGCGGAGGTTTAAAAAACCACAAGAAGCATCTATTTAACTGCCTCGACAGACTGAACAACGAAAATTTGGCAATAAACTTAGACAAATGTCACTTTGCCGAAAACAAAATAACATGGTTGGGACTCGAGATAACAGAAAAAGGAGTAAAACCCGTCATTTCCAAGACACAGGCAATAATAAACCTAAAACCACCAACAATTCACAAACAACCTAAGTCCTTTCTCGGCAGCGTACACCATCTTACTAAATTTATACCCCATCTAGCAACACTATGCTGAGGCTTCAGAGAACTACTACAGAAAGACACAAAATACGTATGGACGGAAAACCACCAATCAGATTGCGAAACAATAAAAAACAATATCAAGAACCTAACAGAAAACAATCACTATGACATCAAAAGAAATACAAGAGTCAAAACAGACGCCTCACGTTCGGGCCTAGGAGCAGTACTAGAGCAAGAAACATGCAACGGATGGGAGACAATATCATACTCATCACGATTCCTAAACAAAGCAGAAGAAAAATACAGTATCAACGAGCTAGAATTACTAGGTGTCGTATGGGCTCTAGAACACTTCAAACACTATTTACTGGGACACCACTTTATAGTACAAACCGACCACCGACTACTCTTATCCATACTCAAAGAACGAACTAGTAAAATCCATCAGAGCCGACTAACACGATGGTACGATAGATTAATCCCATTCAACTTTAACATCGAACACATAGCGGGCACAAAAATGGGACTAGCTGATTACATGTCACGAAACCCATCAGAACCTGCTAAACCACCGAACGAATACGACGAAAATTTCATAATAGCAACAATAGACATCATACGCGAAACGTTAAACATATTGAGAAAAACGGGAGACCCAGAAAACAACAAATTCAACAAGCAATGAACAACCAAACGAAAACGTCCAACGATTCCACATTAAACTAAAATGATAGAATGAAAACGTCCAACGATTCCATATCAAATAAAAACAACAACACGGAATCACCAAACGATTCCACGCACATTAACATAAACAATAAACACACACGACAAAGAGGCAGGCCAAGAAAAGCCATAAGGGAATTACAGAACAGCCACAAGAAATCACAAGACACAAGTCAAAAACACGTCACAAAGACCATTAAACCGTATACGGTAAGTAATTACAACTTACGCAGAGCACAAAACTCAATCAACACAGATTTCAACACAACAAATTATGACGTCAGAACAAACCAACAATTCGCTCACAACACAATAGCACAAGCGCATTTGCCATTTATCTTGCCTAACACACAGCAGCCCCATTTAATTACTCTCAAAAACTCTGTTCAACAAATGGACAACCCAGCCAATGAACAAACAAATCCAACCACGGGATCACCCTCTCCTAAAAAGGCCTTCTCGATGACTAGTTATCTGAGCCTACCCCCCAAACAACCAAAAATAGGCACAACATCAGAAAAAGAGGAGCAGCTACCAAAAACCCCCGACGACATCTTTAACACCAAACTTATAGCCGCCATGACCAACCGCGATACCGTACTTCGTGAAGTACGCGACTGCATCCTAACTGGGGACGAACAACGATGCAAGAAGCTCAGCAAACAAATCCACGCCAAGTGGAGGAGTCTAAGCGTACACAACGGCTGCGTACTATTAGACAACAAACTCGCTATCCCCAACAGCCTCAAAGAATCGGTCATAGATGTTTTACACTCCACACATCCTGGAGCTTGGGGCATGACCGAGTTAGGACAACGTATATGGTGGCCCTTCATTAACCGAGATTTGATAAACAAATCCAAAACATGCCGACCCTGCACAGAATTCGGTAAGAATCTAAAAAGCAAAAATCCTAAAAGCCACTGGGCACTTTTACCACAATGCTCAGAAACAAACGAAGAAATTCAATTAGACTTCGGGGGACCAATATTTGACGGACAGGGGAGAGAAGTATACTTTCTCGCATGCATAGACCGCTTCTCAAAATTCCCCACTCTGAAACTAGTAACACATGCCAACGGTCCAAACATAGAGAAGTTCTTAAATAAATACATAGCACAACACGGTGTACCACGGAACATGAGACTCGACCAAGCTCGCTGCCTAAAGGGCAATAAAGTAAAACTCCTATGTGCAAAGCACAATATTAACCTGATTTACGCACCGGCCAATGACCATCGCTCCATCGCTCTTGTAGAACGCCTTATACAAACTGTCAAACGACGACTAGGATGTATTAAACTCGACCCCAACCAACGACCATTCAATATTAAAAACGCACTAAGAGAAATATCTTTCGAACTACAAATATGTAGGAAGAAATATTCTAAACTATCACCCTTCGAAGCTTACTACGGTAGAAAACCAAATACAACCTTAACGAACATAACAACAAAACCAAACAAAAAAATCTAAGTTGGTCAAACACATTTAAATATTTAGACGACAACATCATAGGCGACGAGGAGCTGATATCAGAGGAAAGATGGTACGACGAAGATCTAGACAGCAAAGCAGAGGTACAAGAGGTCAAGAGGCAGAAACTACAGGACGCTAAGAGCGACAACAGTGAGATACCACGAATCTTCTAGCTACCATCCACTAACATCCAACAACCACTCGCCCAACAAAGTCCACGACTCCAACTCGCCCGTCGAATACTAGCTGCCCAGAGAAACAAAAAACAACTGCAAGGCATATATGAAGCCATACCGGAAGGAGCCGCCCTAATAAAGACGACCGATTCAAGCCTCACCTTACAAGTACCAGGACAACAGGACAGTATACTCAACAAATCAGACGTTGCCAGATTCGGAACAGCAGACCAACGAAAGATACCCCTCATTAATTTTGCCGCACGCAAAACAGTCTGCAACCCCCACAAAAAACTTATCGACAGCATGGAACAACACGCAAAGGAACAAAAGCAAAAGATACTGGGACAATGTAACATCAGAAAGAGAGACACTCAAGCTACTAAAGCAGACAGACATATTAAGTCAAACCTATCAAAAGTCAATAGAATCAAGATCCCGAAAAAGAAGTCGTACGTAACCTCACCACAAAAAAGCTCCCCCAAGAAACGAAAAGATTCAACGGCCTCCTCACAAGACTCCAACCAGGAGGACAACATTTACCAAGAAACGGACGACAGCCAAGATATGTACATGGCCAAAAACATAGGTCAACTTCCAACACCCTCGGACCCAAACGTCAACACCGTTGCTAAACAGCAAACACACGACTCTAACTCAGGCAAGGACAAGACCCGTAGAAGCACTAGACCAAAGAAAGAAACAAAACGCTACGGAGACACTACAAACTTCGACTTCCTTGACTCGTCCGACGAAGATGAGCCACCGCACAAGAGGCACGCAGCAAGCGTCGCATCATACTCACCACCAAAAACAACAATGGGGGACCCGCCAACCTCACCAGCCAATAGTACAATTCCAGTAACCCCAACCAGCCGCAACAACATAGCAACTGAATCAGCCCCCCAATCGGAAGACGAAATAAACATGGTGTACACCGACGATAACGATGCCAAACAAAGTAGTGACGACAACGAACGACACCTCCAACCCCACGAATTCTGATTCATTATGATTATCCAAGAAAGTACATCTCAGAAAACTCAACACTAAATTAAAGAACTTTTGCAACCACAAAAAACTTTCGTATAAACTTGATGATCCACATATATTATGCTGCCATTATTCACTTTCATTGTTAACATATGTACCCTAGTTAACTAACCCTTCTGTTAATCTTTCAAAATTTTCTCTCTACAGGGGGAAATGTGGTACCCGTATCACATCCCATCATTTATCAGTGCAGTGAATTAATACTATTTATATCGCAGTACACATTTAGTACCATTGTTATCTATACTCTCAATCGTCCGACGATTGACTCTTACTTCAGTGACCGGTAGGTGTGACCTCGATCACAACTAATACACTAACTGCGAATTGGCTAAGCGCAGTTCTGCCTTAACGTTTGAATTGATTAGTTGTCCCTGACTCTCTTTCATCTTCCGATATCTTTAACTATAGCATTAGACTTCGTCGATACATCAGTCATCATTCCCATCGTACTAATGCTACGCATTTCATTAGTACGACAATAATAATAATAATAATAATAATAATAATAATAATAATAATAATAATAATAATAATAATAATAATAATAATAATAATAATAATAATAATAATAATAATAATAATAATCATAATACTACTACTACTACTAATAATAATAATAATAATAATAATAATAATAATAATAATAATAATAATAATAATAATAATAATAATAATAATAATAATAATAATAATAATAATAATAATAATAATAATAATAATAATAATAATAATAATAATAATAATAATAATAATAATAATAATAATAATAATAATAATAATAATAATAATAATAATAATAATAATAATAATAATAATAATAATAATAATAATAATAATAATAATAATAATAATAATAATAATAATAATAATAATAATAATAATAATAACAATAATAATAATAATAATAATAATAATAATATAATAATCATAATAATAATAATAATAATTATTATTATTATTATTGTTTTTATTATTATTTTTAAAAAAATAGCACGAATAAAAATCATAATAATAATAATAATAAAAATAATAATAATAATAATAATAATAATAATAATGATAATAATAAAAATAATAATAATAATAATAATAATAATAATAATAATACTAATAATAATAATAAAAATAATAATAATAAAAATAATAAAAATAATAATAATAATAATAATAATAATAATAATAATAATAATAATAATAATAGTAATAATAATAATAATAATAATAATAATAATAATAATAATAATAATAATAATAATAATAATAATAATAATAATAATAATAATAATAATAATGATAATGATAAAGATAATAATAATAAAAATGGCAATAATAAGAATAATAATAATTAGATCCTCTTGTTCGAAAGAGTCCGTGTTGAGCATTGTTTCCAAATTTGTGTGCGGAAAGTTTATGTCATCAGAGATGACGGAGAGTTTGCAAATCAAGAGTCTTCCCAGTAAAACACTGAAGTCTACGACGGAGTAGCGATAAAGAATCCCCGATGGGGAGAAGTTGAAAACTTTGATGGATACATCATTTGAACCAAATTGATTGTGGCACTGCAGGCAGCAGTCCAGAAATTGTCGACAGACACTTTTGGTTTGAACATTTGTTTGACCGCCATTAGAATTCTTTGATGTGGGCTGGTTTTTGTCCATAAGAAGATCTATCCGCGCAATAAATTTTGAAGTCAGTCAGTAGAAGTTGAGTGGAGTCATTTTCGTCAGTCAGCCAACTCTTTTCAGTCAAGCGAATGATAATGTAATTTTGTTTCTGTATTTCTTTAATTGAATTGTGTCTTCTCTCAAAGTGAATCAAGCTTCGTGAGTTTATGAGTAGTAAGCTGATTGTCTTTAATCAGGTGCTGGAAGTCTCACTTGCAAACATTTCTGGTATTTCCATATTCTTTCCATCGTTGAAGAGTTCGAAATTTCGCACCTTGAGTTTTTTTTGTGGGATGCCAGGGTCTTTCCTATTATAGCCCTCTCACTTAGTAATCAACCTTATTGGTCCCCCTTATATCTTATTGCTCAGATAACCTCTAGCCCCCTCATCGTTGTAAATGTACCAAATGGGGGTATATTTTTATGGGGGGCTATAATGAGAGTGACCGGGACGCCCTCACCAAGCAGTTCTCTTCTATTCTTAAGAATTTAGTTTTGTCTTTCACGGCTTCGTCCTTTGTCAGTGCAGGTAGCAGATAGATGTTTTGTCCTGCGATTTGATCACGTTTTTAACACACTTAGCCCAATTCAATTTTTTCTCATATTCGTTTCTGACGGTAACTGAAAGGGATCGCAATTTAGTTCACTCTTTGGTGAACTTCCCGAGACGCTTCATCGAAGAGATCTCAGTGTCAACTTCGAAGGACTTGAGTATCGTTTTGACGGCTTCGTTGGGGGACAGGATTCTCATCGATTGTTCGTCAGGGTTCTCAACAATGACGAGACAAGGCACAAAAAACGAGTTTGTAGTGAAAAAAAGAAAAATAAAAAAGCAGATTGCACATTCTTTGAATGAACACTACACTTGCTGATCAGCTTGCGGTGTACTTTACTGTCTAAGCAGACAATAACCGCATGAAAACTGTTACCGGCATATATTCGCGAATGTTTCTACAGTACAATGAAAATGATTCCTGCTCATGCCTCTGTGGAAACTGCAGTCCAATGTCTAAACTCAAACTCTAATAATCAAATTTCGTGCCAAATTTAAATTTTTCGTGTGATTAACCCGTGGACGTGTACCCAGATGCCAGAAATACTACTACTGCTGCTGCTGTGATAAACTTATTAAATAGTTTCATATTTTGAATGATGATTGGAAAACTCTCACTGGAAAACTCACAAAAAACTGGTTATATTTCTTGCTGAAACACACTCTAGTGCATTTAAAAGAAGCTAATTCATATCCAAGAACACTGAATCTTTTTGATAAAAGAAAAACACTTTGAATGGAATTCTTGACGAACAAAAAATGGATAACAAGGAAATAAAAAAAAATGAACTGAATTCAATATCAAACCAATGGAAGTTTACAAGACAAATGAGAGACAAATTATTCAGCCAGCCATAAATGATAAAAAAAATTTTTACAGAAACTGAAAGTTATTGGTGTACCAGAAAACAACAAAAAACTTTGTAATGAACGTCTAATGAAGGAAGAACAAACTATAGAAAATTTAGTTGACAAAACGGGCGTTCAACTAGCTATTGAAGATTGCTTTCGATTAGGAACGTACGATTCTGCGAAGGAACGTCGAATTTTGGTGACTTCTCTGTCTATTTGGGATGCTAAGATATGTTTAAGTAAAACCATTGGAAGCAAGTTACATGGACGTACGAAGATTTAAGTCTTTCTGGAGTTATCTGCAGATGATAAACAAAATTTGAAGAAGGAAGCTGTTAAAGAAAAGTTTTGTAATGATACAAAGTGTCTGCATCAAAAAAAATCAAGAAATACAAGTTAAAGTTATTTAGGACAATCAAGAGGTAGCTTTTAATTGACTATAATTCTCAATTACTACGATCAACGTTCGGGGCATTATTTCTGCTAGGGAACGAATACAGCTGACTAATTTTTTATCTAAACCTTGTCCGCAGGTTGTTTGACTCACAGAAAATTGGCTTGATTTTGATTCTGACTCGAAATTGACGTTCGATACTAACCACACTGTAGCAGCCATTGCTAACAGAGTGAAAGGTGCTTACGGTGTTGTTACCTATATTCAAAGCAGTTTGATAATTAACAACGGCAAGAGTTGCTCTTTTGATATTTTTATTTGTGCTGTTGAAGTAAAGGCCGCTACTTGTAGCATTCTTGTAGTATGTTTGCATATATCACCTTAAACGAGCAATTTTTGTCCGACATGGAAACAATTATCTGAATCGCTTGGAAAGCTGCTGCAACAGTTCAATGGTAAAACAATTAATACTGGCAATTTCAATGAACCCACTGTTGACTGGGTCTTCTTCACATCAACATTTCATGATGATATCAAAAATTTCTTCGACCTTTTAAAACAAAGTAATTTTTTAGATAATTCAGGATGGCACACACGAGAGTGGTCATATGCGGGACCTAGTTTTTGCTAAATTTGACGACATTTGTTTACCATTTAACTTCAATAAAAAAAAAGAATTTAGTGGCTTTAGTTAAAATTTGCATGGACCTACCAGATCTAAATTCTCAAAAGTGCTCTAGCTTAAAAAAATTTTCCTCTTGACTGTTATTTCTCTCTCGGTCAATATCTGTCATCTAGTTTGTGTTCTCTAGCATTAGGTAAAAATCCCTGGATTTTGTTCTCTTCTTTTCAAAATATCTGGATGATCTTCTTAGCAATTATACAGCTACGAAACGATCAAAAAAGAATAAATTACCATTGTTCTATTTGTCCCACACTATTCATGCTTTTAATAAACGCAACAATGTTGTTAGAAATTGTAAGTTTCCTTCAGCGTTGGTGGAAGAACTTAGTAGAGATATAGACGTGTCACTAAAACTTGACTGTGCAATTTATATTGATCAGTTTTTCTCAAATAAAACTGGCGGGTCAAGTTGTTTTCGTCATATTGAGAGACTCAGGAGTGAGCTCCTGCATACCGAACTTAGATAAGAAAGTACATTGCATGATGAGTACCCGTTCATTGGAAATGCTTCTTTGCATTTTTTATGGTAGTCTATCAGCTTGCCGTTGGTTTTTTCGACAACTTTGCACAACGGAAATTAAATGAGCTATGCTGTACGTTAGACGATGTTCAAAATTGCCTTATCTCAAGTTTCGATAAAATACCAGTTGAATTTCTTCGGATGTCTGCAGATAGTTTAAATATCATGTCATGAAACTCTTCCAAAGCATTGCTTAAACTTCGACATTCCAAAAATTTTGGAAAAAAAGCAATTTTATACCAAGTTTTAAAACGGGCTCAAGTATTTCATTCAGTCTGACTATCCAATTAGTACTTTAAATGAATTGCATTTAGTGTTTGAAAGAAATTTTTTTATTTATCTGTATCTTTTCATTAGAAGGATAACCTCTCCTCGTCAATTAATTCGGATTTATAGAAAGACGCTAAACAAAAACTCAAATATATAGTATCTTGATGAAACTTACACAGCTCATGATAAAGATGATTATGTATTTTGCCTATATCTAGATTGCATCAAAGCGTTCGATTGTGTCCAACACTAAATTCTTTTGAGCAAATTGGGAAGCTTTGGAGCTGGTGGAACTTTATTATGGTTGCTAGCATCTTTTTTAACGAACAGAAAACAGTGTGTCACGGCTGAAATTGTTTATCTCCATGGGCCTCCGTTTCAAGCGGGTATCCACAGGGTTCGATTTTGGCACCATTGTTTTTTCTAGTATTCATTAATGATCTACTTTTTGCTGCTGTGCCAAGATTTTATCTCTTTGCTGATGATGGAAAAGCATTGTAAAATGATTTGCAGACTTTACAAAACCACCTGCAAACCTATTTGAATTTGGCCACAAAAAGTTCATTGCTGTTTAATGTTTCTAAAACTCAATTTTATGTTGGTTGGACAGACCAAGGACTACTGCTTTTCAAATATTGGGGATGAAGTAGTTCATCCCTTGAAAACAGTCAAAGATTTAGATAATTATGTTTTTGGAAACCTTAAGTGGAGCGTCCCTATATTGAGAAGACTTGGCTTATGTTTCTCTCCTGATATCACTCAAAAGAAATCTATGTCTGTACTTACCTCTTCAAAGGAAGTTAACAATTTAACAATGTACAAATCATTCTTTTTGTCAACTCTACGGATCTGAGATATGGTCACCCTCCTGTGCTGAACTACTGAAATTAGTAAATTTTCAAATGAAAAGTGCTCAGTGGATTTTCTCAATAAACTTGTATTGACACAGACATTTGAAGCGTAAATTTCTGCCAATTTGCTGCTTGCTGCAGTTCAAAGATCTTACAATGCTGAAACGAATCTTGACGGGCAAATATGATTCACGTGCTTTGCAACTCATCCAAATTCAATACAATCAACCCTTATGAAGCTCGTCTACATCAGTTTTGATTTCGAATACAAAAAAGAGATCCGTGTTTGAAAAAATTTTCTGTATAGGGCTTTAAGTCTGGGAAATTTAGTTCAAACTTCTACGAGTCTCAATAATTTTATGGATTCCTGTCTTTTTAAAAGTAAATGAAAAACTGTTTTACTTGCTTTTATTAGTGAAAAATTTGATAATAATCATTTTAGGTGTTTATTCTGACTTCCTTTGATCTTTAATGCCTCATGAAGCAGTTAAGTCTTTTACTACTTCTACTACTACTACTACTAAAACATTGACATATTTTGCTGTTTGGTTTACAAGAATGCGAACTTGTATTACTGGATGTTATGTAGACTATGGGCAACTGCCAATTACCTTCACGTTGCCGAAGAAAACACAAAAGCTGGAAATAAATTTTTTAAATTACTGTGTAGACATAGGGATCGGCTCTGCTAATAAACAGAAACGGGCAAAAAAATTGGTTCAGGACTTGCATTTTAAACGTCATTTGGAAATTTGTCAATGAATTATTCTCGAAATAAATAGCTGCAAGTTTTTTTGTAATTGATACTGCTGCTGAAATTACTGGACATTGGTTTAACCCTGATTACAGTGAAACTGACCGAGAGCTGCAGCGTTGAACTCAACAACAAGTCGAGTCGTTCGTCATTAGAATTCGGTGTTTTCTGTTCTTTTTCAGAAGAACATTTAAGATCTCAGTTGACCGTTCTTCTTCCGCGCGTTGAGGTCAAAGATCTGAAGTGGCTTACATCTCCCTAATTGGTTCCAACACACAGTTCTGTTTTTCCCTAGAGGTGAGAAGAGCGATTCATTCAAAAGGTCTTCTGGATTGAATCGAAAGATGTCCACATGATCTTGGCCTTCATACGAATTGTGAATGTCCCTTCTATCGAGCAAAAATTTATGATGGCCAAATTGTTGATTGCAGGTTGTAGCTGTCGCACAAGGTTGCAATTCGCAGGTACTTTTGGCGGGATACAGGAGCTTATTGCCGTTTTTAAACTGTTACCCTAGATGCATTTGCATCACAATAATTATAAATATATTAGTAGTAGTTTGTGACTGCTATCCATAACATGCTTGTATCTAGGCCATGGTGAATGACATGTGGTCCCCGGGTTTAACGGGGCCAGGAGGGGCATCGACATCATCAGGGGAAAAAGGAAAGTAAGGCGGATTATTCTAAGCAGTTTGGTTGTTTAGTGCAGTTGATCAGTTTTTCTCAAATAAAATTGGCGGTTCATTTTGTTTTCGTCTTTTTGAGAGACTCAGGAGTGAGCTTCTACATACCAAACTTAGATAAGAAAGTACATTGCATGATGAGTACCCGTTCATTGGAAATGCTTCTTTGCATTTTTTATGGTAGTCTATCAGCTTGCCGTTGGTTTTTTCGACAACTTTTCACAACGGAAATTAAGTGAGCTATGCTTTACAATAAACGGTGTTCAAATTGCCTTATCTTAAGCTTCCCGTGGTATAAGTTATGATAAAATACCAGGTGAATTTCTTCGGATGTCTACCGATAGTTTAAATATCATGTCATGAAACTCTTTCAAAGCATTGCTGAAACCTCGACATACCCAAAATTTTGGAAAAAAAGCAATTTTATACCAAGTTTTAAAACGGGCTCAAGTATTTCATTCAGTCTGACTATCCAATTAGTACTTTAAATGAATTGCATTTAGTGTTTGAAAGAATTTTTTTTATTCATCTGTATCTTTTCATTAGAAGGATAACCTCTCCTTGTCAATTAATTCGGATTTATGGAAAGACGCTAAACAAAAACTCAAATATATAGTATCTTGATGAAACTTACTCAGCTCATGATAAAGATGATTATGTATTTTGCCTATATCTAGATTGCATCAAAGCGTTCGATTGTGTCCAACACTAAATTCTTTTGAGCAAATTGGGAAGCTTTGGAGCTGGTGGAACTTTATTATGGTTGCTAGCATCTTTTTTAACGAACAGAGAACAGTGTGTCACTGCTGAAGTTGTTTATCTTCATGGGCTTCCGTTTCAAGCGGAGTTCCAGAGGGCTCGATTTTGGGACCATTGCTTTTTCTAGTATTCATTAATGACCTACTTTCCGCTGGTGTGCCAAGATTTTATCTCTTTGCTGATGATGGAAAAGCATTGAAGAATGATTTGCAGACTTTACAAAATGACGTGCTGTCCTATTTAAATTTGGTCATAAAAAGTTCATTGTTGTTTAATGTTTCTAATACTCAATTTTATGTTGGTTGGAAAGATCAAGGACTACTGCTCTTCAGATATTGGGGATGAAGTATGTCATCCCTTGAAAACAGTCAAAGATTTAGGAAATTATTTTTCTGGAAACTTTAAGTGGAGAGTCCGTATATTGAGGAGACTTGGCTTAGGTTTCTCTCTTGATATCACTCAAAAGAAATCTATGTCTTTAATTCCCTCTTCAAACGAAGTTAACAAATTAACAATGCTCAAATCATTCCTTTTGTCAACTCTACGGATCTGAGATATGGTCTCGCTGCTGTGCTGAACAATTGAAATTAGTAAGTTTTCAAGTTAAAAGTACTCAGTGGATTTTCTCAGCAAACTCGTATCGAGACAGACATTTGAAGTGTAAATTTCTACCAATTTGCTGCTTGCTGCAGTTCAAAGATCTTACAATGCTGAACCGAATCTTGACGGGCAAATATGATTTACGTGCTTTGCAACTCATCCAAATTCAATACAATCAACCCTTATGAAGCTCGTCTACATCAGTTTTGATTTCGAATACAAAAAAGAGATCCGTGTTTGAAAAAATTTTCTGTATAGGGCTTTAAGTCTGGGAAATTTAGTTCAAACTTCTACGAGTCTCAATAATTTTATGGATTCCTGTCTTTTTAAAAGTAAACTTAAAACTGATTTACTTGCTTTTATTAGTGAAAAATATGATATTAATCATAATAGGTGTTCTGATTTCCTTTGATTTGTAATGCCTCATGAAGCAGTTAAGTCTTTTGCTACCACTACTTCTACTACTACTAAAACATTGATGTATTTTGCTGTTCGGTTTACAAGAATGCGAACTTGTATTACTGGATGTTCATGAAGACCATGGGCCACTGCCAATTACTTTCAAGTTGCCGTAGAAAGCACGAAAGCTAGAAATGAATTCGTTAATCAGAAACGAGCAAGAAAATTGGTTCAGGTTTCGCATTTTAAACGTAATTTGGAAGTTTGTCGAAGAAACATTGTCGGAATAATTAGCTGCAAATCTTTTGTAATTGCTACTGCTGCTGAAATTACTGGACATTGGTTTAACCATGATTACAGTGAAACTGACCCAGTGCTGCGGCATTGTACTCACGAACAAGTCGAGTCGTTCGGTATTAGAATTCGGTGTATTCTGTTCTTTTTCAGAAGAACATTTAAGATCTCAGTTGGCCGTCCTTCATCCGCGCGTTCAGGTCAAATAATTATAGATATATTAGTAGTAGTGTGTGACTGCTATCCATAACTTGCTTGTATCTAGGCCATGGTGAATGACATGTGGTCCCCGGGGTTAACGGGACCAGGAGGGGCATCGACATCTTCAGGGGAAAGGGGCAAGTAAGGCGGATTATTCTGTGCATTTTGGTCGTTTAGTGCAGTGTGGTCGTGTCAGTGACGTGAACATAAGCACTACAATGAACATAACATGCACTGTTGATGCTTCATAACTTATGGTGATGAACTGAAGGGTGAAAACCCTTGGATGTGCCCTAAAGTCTCGACTACACTACTTGGGCATAATCCAGAAGTCTCAACGACCCACTTGTACTTGCGAAAGTCATGCATGAAAGCTCGCACTGCATCGAACTACCTGACCTCACCAGCGCCAATGGACGCACAAAGGAAGTCTTTCGGCTACAAAAAAAAAAACAAGAACGGAAAAAGCTAGAAGCGAATTCACCTTCCGAAACTGGAGACTCGCAAACCGATTAGAGAAATATGTTGAATTCAGTAGACCTTGCGGACTCAAGAAGAGACTGATAAACCTAATGTGGGAGTGGATCTTTTCCGTTTGTGCCCCCCCAGTACGTTATGCGCCCCCCAATTACAGAGCACCTGTCATTGCATAGTAAATTACTATGTAAAAATATTGCACGTGCGTCTGGGGGGTGCAAATAATATGCGCCCACTAAGCTGGGGGGGGTGGGGGGCACAAACGGAAAAGATCCGTGGGAGTTTGTCAATAAACGATTTTGTGATAAGAACGTCTGCACTTGGCAAACCTTTTGCGACTGCCATGTATGCAGATATAATTGGACTCTATTTTAACAACTGACGACTGGGCATAAATCAGCCCTGCAGCAAACCCGCTGCGAATCCCCAACAACAACTACTACTACTGCACCTGGAGAATACTATGTTTTTGTAGAAATTGCAACCCGCATAACAAACTCCTTGTCCACTGAAGATACAAAAGGGGTACTAACAACACCCCCGGCATGAAGCCGCAAACCTGACCTACTACTACTATTTTGAAACAAATATGATTTGAGGTAGTTACGTCACTGACACGTTCGAGCACTTCGAAGCCGAACAAAATGTTCGTTTGAAAAAGTCTAACCCTCTAATATTATATCTATTTAACGGGTCTGAGACATAACTTAGTTTCAGATTTGTTTGTTGACACTCAGCCAACACCTCCGTAAAACATGGATATGGAAGCAGAAAGTGTAACCACCGTCAAGTTGTTTGACAAGTGGTCTTTGCAAGAAGAAAGTGTGAGGTGTCAAGATTTATCTATTCAAGATTACGTCGGCATCCGCAACAAGTGCCTCAGATTTCTGCCCCACACCGCCGGCAGGTACCAAGTTAAGAGATTCAGAAAGGCGTCTTGCCCTATTGTCGAGAGGTTGGTCAACTCGCTCATGATGCACGGTAGAAACAATGGAAAAAAGCTGATGGCAATGAGAATTGTGCAGCATATGTTTGAGGTAAGAAATTTAAGGAAACTGCATTTGGCGACTAATTGACGCCTGCAACAGAGTGCATTAAATATACTGAAAACTTCATTAAGAAATCAATGGTTTCAGATATTTTGAATGTTTTAATAAAAACTAATCCTCATATTGAAAAAGTGGTACTTTGATACAATCTTTGTTACTGTCAATTTTGTTGGTGCAGATGATCCTACCTGCTGACTTAAAGTATTTACTGCCAAGAACCCGAAGGAAGTGTTTTTGTAATCAGTGTTTCACGCAGCTACTTCTAAGAACCATGGGTGGTGGGTGCTGATATGAAGTGTTCTTTGCTTAGATTCTCTACCTGTACACTGACCAGAACCCAGTTGATGTGCTTGTGGATGCCATCATCAATGCTGGACCCAGAGAAGACTCAACTCGAATAGGAAGAGCGGGAACAGTCCGACGACAGGCTGTGGATGTGTCTCCTCTCCGAAAGGTACAAAATATTTTTTTGCAACAAGTAAATTCAAATTATAACCATACGGTTAAATATACTTGAAACAAAAAATACTTCAAATCATTCAAACAAAATAAAATAATAAACATCAACAAATTTAAAGAATCACATTATAAAATTTTCTTCCGATTGTTTTCTTCCCTAAAAATAAAAATAACTTTTAAAAGCTCCTACGTTACTATTCAAAAGAATTTTTTCATGTTGTGAGAGCAAGAAATCATTCAACGTTTTCTTAAAAACGTTTCAATTTTTTGCAAACCGAAGCCACTGTGGTAACTTATTGAGAAAAGGATTAATTCGGTTTTGTTTGTTATATCTGCGAAGCTGTAAGCTGAGCGTAGCTATATTGCGGTGCTCTTGGTTTTTTTTTTTGTTTCGTCGTCTGACGCTCTTTTTTCGTTTTACATTTGTTGACACAGCAAAGCTGAAAAAGTCAAATTTTCTGAATGACTTCTTCCTCTCATTAACGGCATTTGCGCGCGTGACGTCATTTCTCACTCGCTTTAGCGAAAGTTTTTAGGTTATTTGCGTGATTAGACTTTGATCATACTTGACTTACCTCACTCAATAAAATGACTTTTGCACTTTGAAACTTTAAAAGTTTAATTTGAATTTGTTTAAGGTCAAAGGAACTCATATGTGCAGTGAAAGTCCATAATAAGAGGCTTCTGTGGAATGAATTTTAACAAGCTTTATTAATTTATCGCTGAATGTTTTTACGTAGCTTTTTGAGCGCAGTCGATTTTTTTTTTCAATTTAGGTCTGTATCTGTTTCTATCTCTATTATATGGCACGCAGGTCTATTCTTTCGCAGCTATTCCGGCAATCTGCCGGCTATGTTATTCAAAGTTAGTTTGTTCATCTCTACATATTCTGTGTTTTGTAAAATTTCCATGACTTTTCCATGTAAGCTACTTTTTGTCTACAACAGAAAATACTTGTGTCATCTGCGAATTGAATTACTTTTTCCGTTGTGTTTGTATTAGATGAGAAATCGTTCACATATAAAAGAAAAATGAGTGGTCCTAAAACAGTTCCTTGTGGCACACCGTGATTCACGATTTCACAATCAGAGAACATGCCATTAAGTTCTACTTTTGTCCGCGGTTGGCAAGAAATGAAAACAGTAATTCTTTTGCTTCCTGGGAAAACCATACATCTCATTTTTTTCAGGAAAATGTTATGCGAAATGGAAATAAACGCTTTTGAAAGATCTCGATAAATAGCAACAAATTCTTTGCTTTGATCTAAACTAGAGGAAACTGTTTCAACCAGTTCTATAACTGCATCTGTCGCTGACTTTTTTTCTGAAATCCGAATAGCTCTTTATTAATAATTTTATGCTTATCAATGAAATCCATCATCTGAGTCACAAGGAGGCGCTCAAAGATTTTTTCAAAGTTAAAGAAATTAGTCGGTAGTTTGTGCTATCTAATTTATCACCTTTTTTGAAATAGGCTAGTTTCATTTTTGTTGAAAATTTTCTCCTTAATGCACTCCTTTAAGGCAAACTGTAGATGTACGCCTATAGCTAATTTGCAAGACTTTATGAGACGAATTGAGATTTCACCAGGTCCCGCTGCTTTGTTATCGTCCAGCGACTCAATTACTGAATAAAGTTCTTTTCTAGTCACAGTTCTGAATGTGAATTCAGGTATATTAAATTTATCAGGGTATTTACAAGCAATATCCGAACCTCTGAAAACACCTAGATTAGCAAATGATCTGTTTAGACAATTGACGATATTTTTTGGTTCCCTTGAAATTTCACCACTCTTTATACTGATTTCATCAACCTGGACACTTTTTTCGCTCGCACTAATCTTCTGTTTAATGAATTTCCTTATTTGTTGGTAGTTTTTGGAAGAAATTCATGCAAAAATCGTTGTGCGTCTCCCTTAATCTCCTATTAACTAAATTTCTTAAGCGCTTAAATTCTCTGTACGTCTCTTGTACGTCTTTTGAAAAAATGTTTTGGGCAATCAAATGCTTCAATTCTTGTGTTAACCAGGACTTAGAATTCTTAAAATTTTCTCCCCCTTTTTAACAGTCTGAATTGTTGCGTGTTTCTTATCAATTTCCTCAAAAATATCGATGAATGAATCAAACATATCGTTGCCATTCTGACATTGGTACATTCTCCACCATTCGGCAAGGGCAAGATCTCTGTTAAATTTAGAAGGGAAAAGTCAAAACTTTCTTAAGTTGTCACTCTCAGATTTCAATGAGAGGTTTGATTCGAAGATAACAAGAAAATGGTCGGAGTTAAAAGGAGTTGTTGTGACATTGTAGGCAATTAGCTGATCTTTCGAAATGAAACAGTGATCAATAAGTGTAAATGTTTTATCAGTACATCTGGTTGCATCCCTTAAGTTAACAAATTCTAATCCTGAATTTGACGCAAAAGTGTCTAGTTTAATTTTTTCTGTCTTGTTTAGATAATTCAAGTTATATCCCATCAAAATAACGTTATATGCTCCCGATAGTTCGGTACTTAACTGATCAAGAAAATACTCCCCAGGACGTTTGTTTGGGCAATAAGAAACTTTAACAAGTAATTTTTCAGTCAGAGGGTCAATTATTTCAACCCAAATGGATTCAAAAAACTCATCAACCGTTTCAATGCTTGAGTTAATACTGGCTGAAAATTTTTTCGGAACAAAAATACCTTCTCCTCCGGCCTTTGAAGCCCCTTTTTTTGTCTGATCTACATAGCCCCCTGTTTTGTCTGATCTGCATATTAACAGGCGGCTATTATAGCGCTCCTTTTTTAAACTTCGTCTAATAGATTTTGTTTCGTCTTACCCTGACTTCTTGGAATTGACTTTTTCAATGACTTACCGTACTCAAAAAAATGACTTCTTAACTCACTTATGGAACTTTAAATTTATGAACATTTACTTATTAAAGGTCAATAGTGTGCATCTAAGTAGTGTCAAATATATATGACCTAATTCTTGATAATTAGAGTCTTGAGTTTTTGATTCTGAATATCATTTTTGGGATCTTTTCCGTTTGTTCCCCCCCAGTAAGTTAATGCGACCCCAGTTACAGAGCACGTGCCATTACATAGTAAGTCATTATGTAAAAAATATTGTACGTGCATCTGGGGGTGCAATTAATATGCGCCCACTAAGCTGAGGAGGCAAAAATGGAAAAGATCCTAATTTTGAAAAAACCCTATTAGGGCTTTTTCCTTATAGAGCTTATGTTTCTAATAAAAATGACAGTCCGAAGCTAACCCAAAAAGTCTAGTGATCTATGAAAGGACTGGTGGTCGATCTGTCCGTTTTATTTCTACAGTTTTTTCAATTCATGTAACGCCACAAGCGTCTATCGCGGCTGTTTTCCGGCTATCTGCCGGCTATGTTTTTTTTACCGGAAGTACTATTCGTTCAGACGCTGTTTTGACCTAAAAGCGAAAGTGAGAAAAATTGCCTTGTGAACTAGTTTTTTCTGAGCGAGAGTAGTTTTTTGATCATGCGCTGCCTTTAATGAATGAATTTTTGACTTTGAAAAGTAATTTTTAACTGAATGGCACAAATAGATAACCGTTTTAAGCCGTTTTTTCGTCTAAGTGGTCCAGCTTTTTTGCTTGTAATTTGTTTTTTTTGTAGAACTGTCTTTTAGTCGATGCTTTATTGAAATTTAAACCGCGGAAATTGATACTACTGTGTTTTGCAGAGCCTGAAAATGTGTTTCAATTTCAAAATAGGCACAAATTTCTTGTTTTCTTTTAATTTCTGTCTTTTCTTCTTTTAATCTCTTCATTTTTGGATCTTTCAGCCTTTTTGTCAAAAATCCGCTAATATAGCAACTTCCCTTTGATAACTCATATAGCCAACGCCTATTTCTACCCCGATGTTAGTTTGTTTTATAAAATTGTACATATGCTAATCCGATTTTGGTAGTTTTTTCCTTTTTTCTCAGTTTTTGTTTATTTTGGTTTCAATTACTAGAAATAGTCCTTTTGTGCAACATGATAGGCTTTAGTTTCATTTCAATAAAAGTTCAATCATTTTTTTGCTTCAAATTTTTAAAAACAGTTAAAATTATTCTCATAACTGCAGTCTTAAAAAATGGTTGACCATTTTTTGCAAAATATTTCAATGTTTTGTGTTTGAATTCTGCTTTCTCTTTTTTTGTCCTGTTCAGGGGGATGGAGCTTTGCCTCGGATGACTAAGTGTCTATTCGATGTCTTGAATTCTGAACAATGCAATGTATTCGTTTTTCTTGATTGTTTCAATTTTGATTTTTAACTTTCAAAAATCAAGAATAAGCCTTTGTTACTGTGTTCCTTACATTGTCCTTATTCTTCACATTTTAGTTTGTATCACTCTGGCTTTGTCCTGGCACCTACTTTGATGTTTGTTATATTGATTTTTGCAGTTAAAAAATGAATGATTTCAGCTATTTCTTAGATTTCCGTGATTTCTTTGGTTTGCAATTGATTTCATTCAAGATAAGGCCATACTGAGAGTTTGCTAGATAGCTTTTTCCAAAATTTCTACTCCCTATAATTTATTATAATTTTCTTCCGGCCTTTTTATTGTTATTGAATGATTTTTGGCGTTTGAATTTTTTCTTTTGTTTGTCTTTTCTATGATTATTTTAATTTTTAATTAGTATGAAGTTATTTTGTCTGTCATATATACAAATAAGAAAGAAAAATTGCCCTGTGAACTAGTTTTTTCTGAGCGAGAGTAGTTTTTTGATCATGCGCTGCGTTTAGTGAATGAATTTTTGACTTTGAAAAGTAAATTTTAACTGAATGGCACATATAGATAACCGTTTTTAGCCGTTTTTTCGTCTAAGTGGTCCAGCTTTTTTGCTTGTAATTTGTTTTTTTCTTGTAGAACTGTCTTTTAGTCGATGCTATATTGAAATTTAAACCGCGGAAATTGATACCACAGTGTTTTGCAGAGCCTGAAAATGTGTTTCAATTTCAAAATAGGCACAAATTTCTTGAGTTTTTGTTTAATTTCTGTCTTTTTTTTTAAATTTCTTCAGTTTTGGATCTTTCATCCTTTTTTGTCAAAAATCCGCTAATATAGAACCTCCTTTTGTTATTTCATATACCCAACGCCTCCTTCTACCCCGATGTTAGTTTTTATAAAATTGTACATATGCTAATCTGATTTTGGTAGTTTTTTCCAATTTTTCTCAGTTTTTGTCTATTTTGATTTTAATTACTAGAAATAGTCCTTTTGTGCAACATGATACACTTTAACGTTTTGAAAAACAGTTGAAATTATTCTCATAACTGCAGTCGTAAAAATGGTTGACCATTTTTTGCAAAATATTTCAATGTTTTGTTTGAATTCTGCTTTCTCTTTTTTTGTCCTGTTCAGGGGGATGGAGCTTTGCCTCGGATGACTAAGTGTCTATTCGATGTCTTGAATGCTGAACAATGCAATGTATCCGTTTTTCTCGATTGTTTCAAATTTGAGTTTTAACTTTCAAAAATCAAGAATAAGTCTTTGTTACTGTGTTCCTTACATTGAACTTATTCTTCACATTCTAGTTTGTATCACTCTGGCTTTGTCCTGGCACCTACTTTGATGTTCGTTATATTGATTTTCTCAGTTGTTAAAAAATGAATGATTTCAGCTATTTCTTAGATTTCCGTGATTTCTTTGGTTTGCAATTGATTTCATTCAAGATAAGGCCATACTGAGAGTTTGCTAGATAGCTTTTTCCAAAATTTCTACTCCCTATAATTTATTAAAATTTTCTTCCGGCCTTGTTATTGTTATTAAATGATTTTTGGCGTTTGAAATTTTTTCTTTTGTTTATGATTTGTTTTAGAATTGTAGCCGGTTTCTGATTCTTAAATTTGAGCAGTCTTTTTTGAAAAATTCAACTTAGTTTCTAATTATTTCCGAATTTCTAGCTTCTAATTATTTCCGACTTTTTACTTTACCAAACGTTTTCAATATTACAAAATTTGCTACATTTTGTTTCTCTTGGTGAGAGAGGTTTAAATTTCACCATTTTTTAGATCAGACCTGGGGAGGTAATGAGTTAATGATTGAATACAAAAGAAATAGCTTCAGCTGCAATTACGGTTTTTTTGTGAAGTTTTGACGCTTCCAGTTGCTTCCGGAATTCTTCCGGCTATGTTTTTTGTCTGACGATTTTCTTCTGACGATTTTCCGTTCTACATTTGACATTTGTTCACACAGCAAAGCTGAAAAATTCAAAGTTTCTGAACGACTTCGTCAATCACAAATTTTTTTTTCAATTTAGATATGTAGCTGTTTCTATCTCTAATATATGGCACGCAAGTCTGTTCTTTCGCCGCTATTCCGGCAATCTGCCGGCTATGTTAAATGCAATTTTTCGCCTGACCGTCAACCATTTGACCGTTCGGCCTCAGAAACGGATAAACATGTAACGAAGAGCGTTAAGTTCTCTTAGAGCTGAAGCTAGCCCCCCTGAACTGTAGCTAGCTGCCTAAGAAGATAACCGTTCGCCAGTCGTTTGAGAGCAATTCGCCCGATTTTTTAGTCGGTTATGTTTACGTGATAGTCAATCTAAATTGAAATGGATATATTCGATGTTTTAATCTCCTTTTAATTAAGTATGGCAATAAGTGAAGGATTTTATATTTCCTAAAATAATATTGCCCATTCCAACGACAAGTGGAGTGTGCCCCGTCTATTTCTTAAAAATTTGCGCGCGTTCAATTATGAAATCTGATTTTTTTTGGTTGCAGGTGAACCAGGCAATTTACTTCATCTGCACGGGTGCACGAGAGTCTGCCTTCAGAAGTGGAAAAACGATTGCTGAGTGCTTAGCAGACGAGGTTCTGAATGCAAGCAAGGGATCCTCCAACTCATACGCTATCAAGAAGAAGGACGAAATTGAGCGAGTCGCTAAGTCCAACCGATAAGACTGGTCTTCTTAATCAAGCATGCAATTGATGTTCTGTGAAGTTGTTCTAATTCATTGACCTTCATTGAGACAATTTATTGTTGCTGCTCGTTCGTTTTCCACTGCTTAGTGTAGTTTGTCGGATTTTGACAGATACTGGAGGTGCTTTAAGAGCTAATATTTAGCTATTTTTTTTGAAAATTGATGTTTATAACGAATCGAAGGTGCGTATCAAAATAACGTGGTTGACAATGTTTAAGTCGGATAATACGGATGATGATAGTACGCGATGTGGAAAGTTGTGTGAAAATTTTGCTTCCTGAGTTAAAGGGAAGAGGGAAATCGAAGCATTAACAAATTTCAATTAGTTTATTAATAGCCTCCTCAGCTTCTCAGCCGGCTATTATAGCGCTCCTATTTTTTTTTACTTCGTCGGGCAAAATTTTTTGCTTTACCATAGTTCACAGCTTGTCCAAAATTTTGTGTAAAATCTTTTTGACTTAAATGACATCGAAATAGTTTGCCTGTTAAAATTTTCTGCGTACAAAAAAAAAACATTTTTTTAATTAGTTTTTTCTCTTCTTTCAACGTTATGGTAATCAACGGCGGCTATTTTCCGGCAATCTGCCGGGTATATTTTTAACCGCGGCGGTGAATGTTTTGAACGGCGCAGGATATTTGGCGAAAGCTTGATTAGAGGAAGCAATTTTTAGCTCGATTTTTTTTCTGAAGTTATCAGATTGAGCACGATTCAGGGACATGATTCATAACACGATTATCGGAATAAGATTATGGTTTGTCGGAGCCGAGATCAAACACTTAGAGCACGATCTCAACTTTTTCTATGCTACATTTTTGTCATTTGTCGAGTTTTTTGACGTTTAGTGGGCATTAACAGCTTTTTGAAGGTTTTATGAGGGCTAATAGATAGATTTGTTCGGAACCTCTGTTTTTAGGACATTAGCTTCGAGAAATCTGAACTTCTCTCTGTAGATATTGACTAGACAGAAATTGTTTTTGAAGCCATAAGCAGGAACAAAATTGGACAAATTTGCAATATTAGCCTTTTATATGTTTAATAGTGGCTTCGTGGCTATTAATGACAAATTAAATTTGAAAACAGGCATGAGGAAATTAGACTAAGCAATGATTTTCTGTGATTTTTTCCAGTTTCTAGGTTTTGTTTCAAAAATGTTTGTTGTTTTGCTTGTCTGCCTGCTTATGTCAAACAAGTTTTTTCTTAGTTGCCAAGTTCCTTGTGCTTGCTTGTTAATTTTTTTTATTAAAAAAAGTTTGATCCCAAAAAGAGAAATACTTCAAATGCTAATGTTTGTTTTTCTACAAAGTTTTGAAACTATTAGGCTTGTAATATTCCATTGTCTGCCGATTCTCTGCAATTTTAGTATTTAGTTTTTTATCTTATGTTTTTGATTGTATTTCAGGACTTGTACTGCGGTTTTCAATTCGTTTTTTCGTTCCATCACGTTTTATCTAAGGCATGACTTTCACGTTTTACTTCTGAGTTACCTGAATTTAGAATTGATTCAACAATATCAAGCGAAGACATTCGAGGTCAAAAAGTGAAACAAAAAGAGATGGGATGAACCAATAAAGACGGGGCACTAAGATCTAATGTTTAAAGACTTGGTGCATTAAGTTATGAAAGTTCCTTAGAGTTTACCTGCAACTGCTATTGTTATTAAGCTTCTTGTCCTCTAAATTAGAGGATTATTACATCATATTTCTTGGATCAAATCGAATTGTGGACTGAGTTAGAATACTTCTTGGCAGTTAGAAAAAAATTGAGATGTGAAAATCTCTTATTTTCCTCTGTTTCATTACCAACATACTTCAGTGCGGTCAACGGTGGCTATTTTCCAACAATCTGTCATTTATGTCTTTGTTCGTAACCAAAATGTGAAAGGGGTTTCCTGGCTTCTCGTAACACTTGTTGGCGTACTCTTTAAGTTAGCATAACACCGTGGCTTTGTTTGCTTGGAGATTGATAATTTTTCGAAGACGATTGTGTGATTTTGAAAAGTCAATTTTAATTATATGTTAGAACATAAATTTTTAGCGACCTGAAATAATTATTGACCTGACACGAAGGTAAGTGCACATGAATGATTGGGTGCAAGTTGCGAGGGGGGTTAAGATTTGTGCTCTAACTTATCTAATCTAGAGGAGCAACGGGTGAAATTATATAAGTGTCCCCTGTATTGGAAAATGGGGTAATGTTTTGATGATCTTTTGTGAATCTTGGACGTTAAATAAGTGGTGCCTGTGGGAAGAACACTGCAGTCTCAATCTACGTATTCGTGTTTTGCTAATCTATGGGACAATTTCTGGGGTGATCTGCTTGTTCAACAATCACATTGCAAAAAAAACTATAATCGCAAATCGTTATTGCAAAATCCAATGCATGCAATGGTATATGTATAACGTTCAGCTTTATGTGCGTTTTAGCCAAAAAACTAAGAATGGTTTTTTAGTTGGGCCTGAATTCAAATTTGATAGAACCCTGGTTAAAAATAATCAAGTGCTAAAAGCTGAATGTCATCCCCTGACTTTACAAATTCATCTGGAGGTATTTGGTAAAAACGAAGCACGTGCAGCATGATGTACTATACGAAGCTGTGTATGAATATGTGCTCTACTATGAAAATTACCACCGGGTTGCTGTTGTCATGGAGAAGTTATCAAACTTCGAGGCGAAGCCGTGTTGTTGAATAACTTGGAGAGGGCGATAACAACTGTGTGGTAATTTTTAAAATCAACTTAAGTTGCGATTACAAGTTATCTAACTTTATCAGACTTGCTGTGATTAGACTACAAGTTTATCACGCTATTTTATCCCACAGTTTATATAGTTACTGTGATGATAAAAGTGTGATGAACTTGTAGTCTAATGACGAAGAAGATTTCGTAGTGTTAATTAATTGGGAGCTAACTAACTGCCATTGGGCGCTTAAAGTGTTAAACGCAGATTAACAGCGTGTGCTTATAGCTTATATAGATACTAATATATGGAAAAAGCCCGAAATGAATCTTAGTGGCCAAATTGTAGCTGGCTCCTTGTCCATTTCTACCCTGACTGCAATCGTAAGTTGATAGTGTTGGTGGTTCATGCTGTTACCACAATGAAAAGACCCAATGAGCTCTTGGATCCCAGCTCTCTCATAGCTTTACAGTGAGTTCTCAAGTGCAGTCATTCGACTGTCAAAAGAGATGGCGTGCGGACGTAAAAGTAAGAATCACTTCAAACTATCACTCCTTAATAGAGAAGCATTGATGAAAACATCAATTTTAAGAGTCAATTTTAATTTTTGAATGCATTTCTTGGCTTTCGAGATCAAAAGTTGTCTGCCTCCAGAGATGAGAAATTTTTAAATTGATCTCGAACGAAGTTTGAAACAATTATTGTAGTCGCAGGAGTCCTTTTTTCTGCAAAATTTTCTGGCTTTGAGTTATTGACTTCTGGAATGCTTTATCCACGCTTGTGTCTTTAATTTTTTCGGGATCCAGATGGCTCTCTCTCTCTCTCTCTCAATTCAGAATTTGCAGCAACAACTCAATTGGCTATAGTTTACACTAAAAGTCAAATAGAAAACGTGCTGAATTAAGGTTCAATATTCCACCTAGTGTTGTAAAATGAGCTCTAATGACACTATTATCCAAGCTATTACCCTCCCTCAAACCCCCCCCCCCCCCAAATGAAGTGAGCCGCAGCCTGTCGTTTGAGAGAGGAATGCTCCCGGTGTTAGTAAATTATATGTCACAACAATTAAACAGTAAAAGTCGTGAGTTTGTATACCATATTCGAATTCACATTTGCACTGATAATTACGTTTAGTTGGTTTCGCATGAGAAAACATGATACTAATTAAAATCGTGGCCTTTACATATAACCTAGTGATTAGCGGATTGAAAAGCTGGCAAATGATTCAAAACTTGCGTGTATATCGTTGCAATACTCTGAAAAGCAAGGTAGGGCTCGTCTATTCTATTTTCAAACCGCTAAGCAATTAAAAAGAATTGATTAAAATTTGAACACTAGCAAGATCGTTGTACGATTTTGAGCTCCAGAAAAGTGAGACATATTTGGAGCTAAGCAGGGTTGTGATTCACGATGCTAATCGGTGAAGTTTGGTCGGATAATTCAGGCAAGTGAACACAATTATTCGACATAGACGCACAAAAACTCTACTTGAACAACTGCGCTGTTGTTTTGGAGTATCTACCTGTTTTTTTTAATTATTTCCCTGCAGTTGCATTATCTGGTCTAGAATACGCAGCCAAAGTTCTCATTTTCAACATCTCTGCCACTGCGAACTATATCGGCCCCTTTTTGTCATTTGTCAAAAATTAAGCCTTCCGTTGAAAAGAAAACATGAAATGGAAAGATGAATTAAATAACGGTAAATAGTTAAGGCGTTTTCGTAGACCATTTGACTTAGCAGTTTATGAAATCATCTATGGACCTTCTTCAATTCATTTTGCATCAGAAAAAGGATCGGCTTTCATTGGTTCGATGGGCAAAATTACATTGATATTTGCAAAAATCACTGATACTGGAGTGTTTATTGCTCTCAAACAAATTTTGTAGCAATCATTAGTCCTGTGGTCTTTTTTATCCGATTTTGGGTCTGACTCTTTTATATCTTTGTCCTCAAAAGCGGGATAAACAGGTCAAGCTTACTGGAGGGAATCAAGTGGCTGAGTAGCTCTATTAGAGCCTTAAGCCTTTCCAGTCTTTAAGTATGCGATTCTTGAAACTGTGTTGAGGAGACAATTTCTAGCCGTGAATTGCTGTCCTTAATCTCAAAAGTTTGACCCGCCCTCAGTCAAACCCCCCCCCCCCCCCAACTTTCCCCCGTCCACCCTCCACATTGCGAATTTAACACCCCTCTCGTCCAGCCCTCCGAACACTTGAACGCAAGCCTCCCTCCCCCAATCCGCTCAAACCACCCCTTAATGCTAGTATCCCGAATCCACAGCTGGCTATTATTCCGAATCCACACCTAGCCAACTGGTCGTTTGAGAGCATTTCGCCCGAAGTTAGTGGGTATTGTTTATATCTGAGATCATTGTCAAAAGCTCCTTGTTTACACAAAACGTAACGTTGTTGATAAAATATCAGAACACAAAAAAACTGCTGATCGTATCAATATATGAAATACCAGACGCTTGACAAATGTGTTTTCATCAGTTTGTGCTGAGTAAATACGGTCAAATAAACTATTTTCCGAGAAAAGGCTGCCGGATAATATTATAATGAATACCAAGCAAAACATTTTGCCAATTTTAAAGTCATGCTGGCTGGTAGAGAGAAAGAAAGAGAGAGAGAGAGAGAGAGAGAGAGCGAGAGATTTATTTAGCTTTTTCGTATAAATACAATAAAGCAAGGATGATCAACGGGGACATCAAGTTCCTCTTTTCAGATCACCCTCTCATGATGGTAGCACAAGACAATAATATACTTTGCAGAACACAAGACAGTAATACACATGACAGAACAAAAAAAAAACAAAATTACGGAAGATCGATTATTTGCAGCGGTTGCCATAAACATATTCAACAAGTTCAGAATTATTACAGATATAAGAATATTTCAATTTGTGACAAATATCAGTAAGGTTGTGCCTAGTGACATTTTCTACCTTATCAGGTAAAACAATTAATCTAAGCTTATTATATAGACCAGAATCTCTAAATTGAACTGAGTTTCTCTCAACTTTACTTTTTTCAACGGAATATTAAGCAAATTCAAAGTACTATTTCGCGTATTTTGACACCTTCATTTTGTTTTCGAAACATATCGTTACAAAATTTAATACAATGATATCCATTTGGAGATTTGAGAACAAACTTGAGCAATTCATATAAGTGTAATTCCTAAACAGAGAGTATTGTATTGTTTATAAACAGGTCATTGCAACCGTTCCGCTTTTTTTAGAAGTGTGTTATCAAAATTTTCTGTTGTAATCGAAAAATAGGAAAGAGTGAAGAATAGCTGTAACATCCGTAGACAAGTATGCTTTATTGAATTATTGAGTTTACATTTGTATTGTAATAGTTTTTCTAATTTACTTCGGGAACATAGTGTCTGAGTTTCGAAATAATTCCACACTGCTTGCTAAGCTTTTTTACCACATGGGAAATGTGAGTTTTGAAAGTTAGTTTTGAGTCCAAACGTACGCTAAGATATTTACATGTATTGTCAACTTTTACATATTGGTTATTTAAATCGAAGCGTGGGTTCAAATTATCCGTTTTAATGTTCAATTGAATGGTTTTTTCAAGGTTTAAAACAAGCATGTTTTCAGTTAACCAATCATTTATGTTTGTAAGATCTGATGCTACGTCGTTAATAGAACAACCAATTGCTTCAATATTAGTATCATCTGCAAACAAAATAATTTCAACATCTTTACAGACGTTGAGCAAGTCATTTATGTAAATTATGAATAATAGAGGCCCTAATGATGAGCCCTGGGGAGCACCGCATTTTACTCTGTTCCAAGAGGAGTTTATTCCAATTAATTCTACTCTTTGCATTCTGTTTCCAAGATCCGATTTAAACCAAGACTGACACGTTCCTCGTATCCCGTACAATTCCAATTTACTTATTAAGATGTCATGATTTATTGTATCAAACGCCTTTTTGAGGTCTAGGAAAAAACTGATGAGGTTTTTATTGTGATATCGGCGTATTGGTTCTGTTAGTTGAACCAATGCATCAATGGTGCTGTGTTTTGTTCTAAAACCAGACTGGTTAATATGCAATAGATTAAAATATTCGATGAATGAATATAGTCGGTTGTACATGACTCTTTCGAAATTTTTGCTCCATACATTTAAAAGGGATATTGGCCTGAAGTTAATTTTATCAAATTTGGAGCCTTCTTTATGAAGAGGGAAAACCTTAGCATTCGACAGTGCTTCGGGAAAAACGCATGTACTGAATGAAAGGTTAATCAGGTATTCAAAGTATACTGCTGTTACCGAACCAGAAGTTTTGATTAAAACATTGCTGAGATTGTTGTCCCCTGAGGATGACTTGTTTTCTAAGCCTTGTACGATTTTCTGAATTTCAGACGAATTTGGTTTATATAAAAACATTGAACACGCATTTCTTTTTAATCTGGGTCTGGTATTCTTTTTTAGGTGTTTTGTTAAGTTTGAACCAATATTGATAAAGAAGTCATTGAAAGAGTTTGCATTATCTACCTGACTGGGATCCATGATATTTTTCTGACAACTTGCTAGAATAGGGAAAATTTCGGAAGCATTTGTTTCCCCCTTGAGTTCATTAGGAAGTTTGTCTGTTTGTCTTGAATTGCCAATACATTTGTCAAATTTATTATGATAAAATAGTTTTTTGTTTGTTATGATTTCTTCTTTAAGATTATCCTTCGCTTTCGTGAAAGCTGCAAGCGTTGTTTCACATTGCTTCTCTTTCCATTTTCGGTGAGCTTTGTTTCGTTTTGTTTTCAAGTTTTTCAGTTTGTTACAAAACCATCGTGGACATTTATAAACGTATATAAACGCTCTAGTTTCGCTCCAAACCTTTCTAAAAGTTATATTTTTCTTGCTGGTCTACGGGATGAAAAAGTAAAACCCAGAAGGCATTAGGTCACTAAGCAATTCGCTTACAGCCTAATGCCCTACTTGTCTCTAAGTTTACGATTAACCGAACTTTTTGAGGAGACATAAACTCATTGTGGTAGGGGTGATTCTTAGAGTTTGACCCCTCGCACACACTCCACCCCCCCCCCCCCTCTACTCGCCCCCATCTACAATACAGCTTTCCACCCGTACCACCGCATTCGCGACACCCTTGAGACTCCCACTTCGCTCACCCCCTCCAACCCCCAACTCACGTTGTCCACCACATTCTAGCATTGCACGCTTGACACCCACCGCCCTGCTCATCGCCCACTCAGCTAATCACAACACATCTCCCCCTCAACAACCCCCAAGTAAGCTCAAGCTTGCCTTTCTAAGCTGTTGCTAGCTACTGACAAAGTCAAGCGATCGCCAATCGTTTGAGAGCAATTCGCCTGACGTTATTCGATTGTTTTGGTTCTCAATTTCTGATCTGAAGTAGTTTTTAATAGCCGCACAGCGATAGCTGGGGCTATTATAGGCCTTCTCTTAATTTTTTTACGATTCAAAGAATTTGAATTGCATTGGGGCGCTGTCTTTTTACGACTCGAAGAGGAGTAATGGAGAAGTCCTTTTTTTTAATCAATTTTATTGGAGTGATTTTTGAAGCGGGAAATGAAACGCGTGAAAAAATGTGGAGTGATTTTGGTGCTTAACAAAAGTGAAGAGCGGAGCGAAAAGAGAGTGGTTTTTGTTCATACCGCTGTTTTTGAGAGAGCGAGAAATTGATGTGTGAAAAAATTTTCTCTAAGCGTGCGAAATTTTTTTGTTCACGTGCGGCATTTTAAAGCAGTTTTTTTTATTTATTTTGTTTAAGAGGTTTGTTTATGATTTTGTTTTAATTTTAGGCTGGTTTCGGTAGTGTTTTGAAGGTTTTTGGAAATTCATGTGAATTTAATGATAATTCGTTTTTAATGTATTTTGCTGATTTTCGGGCTAATTTTTTGACGATTATTTTGTGTTACTGGCTCAAATGGGTATTAAAGAAACCCCTTCTACTTGAGCAAATTTTTGATAATATTTGGTTGCAGCTTTGTGGTTAAGAATCATTCTTTTTTGTTGAGAAATATGACAAAAAAATGGTGAACATTCGAACTATTTTTCTTAATTTTTTGCAGTTTTTCGTTTTGTTTTCAGCTAAGTTTCTTAGCCTATTACGACTTGCCTATTGTTTTGCCAGCATCTGGATACCCTATTGGCTGATGGGAATTTTTCTTTGGATTTATATGCTTATGAAATTTTAAAAAATTTGATAACTTTTTCCAGTTTTTCAGTGAAAGTTGTTTTTAAGAGCTTTCTTTTCATAATTTAGCCAAAAGTATTTTTTCAAAATTTACATAAGTGGTTATAGTAAGTCTTAGTTTTTTCGATGAAGTTATTTTGGCAGAGATAGTTTTTCGGGATCTCATTTTATAACAAAATTTGATTAGATTTTTTTTATCGTATTGACAGATTTGATTTTATTGTCTTTACTTTTTTGTCTCATGGTTTTGTTTCAAAATAATAATAAATTAGGGAAGGCATGTTTTGTTTGATGAGTAGTTGGATGGCGTTAAAATGGATTTTCACTTCGAGTCGTTTCCGGAATTCTTCCGGCTATGTTTTTTTTAAAGATATGTTCACACATTTTCATGATTTTTGAAGTCAAACTGGAGTAGTGATTTTGTTCACGCCGAAACAGGAAGTGGAGCGAAAAAGGCGAGTGGTTTTGCGGCGCAAAATTTTTTTGTTCTAATTTCAAAGTAGATCTAGAAAACGTTGGTCTTTTCTCACTCGCTTTAGCAAAAATTTTTAGGTTATTTGCTTGATTAGATTTTGATCATACGTGACTTACCTCACTCAATAAAATGACTTTTGCACTTTTAAACTGAAGTTTAGTTTAAATTTGTTCAAGGTCAAAGGAACTCCTATGTGCAGTAAATGTCCCTAATGAGAGGCTTCTGCGGAATGATTTTAACAAGCTTTATTAATTTATCGCTGAACGTTTTTTACCTTGTTTTCTGAGCGGCGTCGATTTATTTTTCAATTTAGGTCTGTATCTGTTTCTATCTCAATTATATGGCACGCAGGTCTACTCTTTCGAAGCTCTTTCGGCAATGTGCCGGCTATGTTTTCGTCGTTGCGATTGTTGTTACGACCATATGACGTCACAACCAATTAAAATCTGCTTTGTTCATTCGTTCATGCAATTTCAACTGAATTGCATGTGTGATGCCATTTTTCGCCCTTAGTGGAGCGAGTTTTTTGTTCATGTGCGTGATTAAATTTTTGGTCACACTTGACTTACCTCACTCTCAAAAATGACTTCCTTTCTTCGAAATTGACTTTTATTTACTTAAATTCAAAGAGATAAGGTCAAATGGGTGTGTCACTCTAAATGAAGGTTATTTTAGATCAGCTAATAGATGCAACAATAATTTATACAGATTTTTGATCAAAATATAACAGATCAGCCTTCAATGAAAAGACGAATTTTTTGGTCTGTCTTTTTTACTGTTTTTTTTAGACTGCCGATCTACGAATCTATTGCGGCTATTTTCTGACAATATGCCAGCTATGTTTATATAGCTCAGATTGCTAACTTATGATAGGACCGTTTATTCATTGATATAAAATGAATTAAAAAAATTGGCCTTTTGATTGCTCTCAAACGAAGTTTGTAGCAATTATATTACTCCTGTCGGTCGTTTTTTAATGCGATTTTTCGCTTGACCGATTTTTCGTCTGACGCTTTTGACTTTTCGTGCACAAAAACGGGATAAACAGGTAGCGCCCAGCCGGCATTAAGTGCTCTTAGAGGTTTGCAGCTCTATTTCAGCTCAAACTGTTTTATACACTTATACTTATGGTGTGAAGGCGGTTCTTAGAGTTTGAAGACACTCCCCACTGTTGACTCCCCCCCACTTCCCCCCACCGCGCTGTTGCCCCCACCCCACTGTTGCCCAACCCCCTCCCTCCCCAAAAGCCATCCGGTGCACCCCTACTCCCCCCTCACCGTGGCTACTGACGAACAACCGATCGCTACAAACACGCAATTTTATACTCATTTTCACAATTTCTTCCATTTTTTCAAGCTTTTTGAAAGTTTGTCTTATTTGAGTTCCTTCAGCGTCATGTGTCAAGGAACCTCGTCTAGAGTTTTATAATAGGTTACGGAATAGTTTTTAGCGGTAGTGGACTGATTTCAACCTTTTCACATCACGATTTTTTTGTAATTTTTGACAAAGCGTGAAAATTTTTTGACATTATTTTTCATTATTCACGTCCCTCCAGACGTAGGGGCCACAAAAAGTCTTTAGGGGTTTGATAATAAGTTACTGAAAAAGTTTTATTGCCATGGAATAGCTTTCAGTTTTTTAATATGAAAAGTTTTAGCGATTTTTTGATAAAACTTCCATTTATTCTAGTTTTTTGAAACTTTTTGTCGGTTTTGGGGTTTTCCAGCTTCAAGAACCAAGGAACCTCCTCTAGGATACTGCTCTATCCTATAGGATACTGCATATCTTCTATATGTAACAAAATTTTTTCAAGATTCTAATATCAGCAATTTTTAAAAAATACTTGCAATTTTTTCAAATTTTTTTAATCTATTTTTGGATTTTTTTTCTTTTTTGTCGGCACCAAGGTCCTAGGGATCTCCTCCAAGGTTTAATATTAAGCTTTCGCATAGTTTCTAGAGTTAATGGAATGGTTATCAATGTTTTAATGACTCCAGCTTTAGCAATTTTATGATAAAATTTAGTTTTTTTTCAACTTTTCGGAAAATGATCATGTTCCAAGTGTTTGGATCTCTATGAGGCAGTGAAACTATTTAAAACTTGAAATAGGGATACTGAATAGTCTCTTGAGACATTGAAATGGATTTAAAGATTTAAATATCTTGAATTTTCGCGATTTTGTTGAAATTTGCTATTGTAATCAAAATTTTTGAATATTTTTTTCCTTTTCTGAGTTTAGCGAACATTACTGGCCAACGAAGCTGTTGCAGATTAATTATTTGACATAAATGCAGAAACAAAAAATAGTTTTGAAATTTTCAACTGCGATATCTGGAGATTGATTAGTTTCGTTTTTTTAGATTGCAAAGTCTGATAAAGACAATTGTAGCAAATTTGAACTATTTGGCATGATCTATAAGTTTTTTTCAAGCTTAAAAAATTTGCAAAGCATTTTAATCAAGCAAGATAATAGTGAAATAAAAAAAAACGTAAAAGTATCTCAATTAATCAATTATGTGCGCAATTTCGCTGCCCATCGTTTGGTGATCACTTTCAACTAAATTCGAATGATTGGGTGACCAATTTTTTTCTCTTTAAAAAGGTGCTTCAAAATTAAGAATCACTGTTCTAGCATAAAAGAAAACAAGATTTAAAAAATTTGGAAATAAACAGCCAAATTCTTCTATTACTGCTATTACTTCTATAAATAATACAAAACTCATTGTTCAATGTTGTAAGAGGTTACCGAAGCAATTTGAAAATTTGGAAGAACTGAAACTTGATTTTTTTCACAACCTGTCCGAAAATTTTTTTGCCGTTTTTAACTATGCAAAAATTGTTTTCACCATTCGTTTTTTTATTGTTTTAAAAATTTCTTTAAATCCTAAACAAATCTTAATATTTTATCAAACTATGTTTCTCGAGGTTAAAAATTGAAATTTTGAAATTGTGCTGAAAATTTTAAGTTTTGAGAAATTTGCTGAACATTTCCTCCAGTGAGTTCAAGAAATGCTCATGGGGGGCAAATATATAAAAAAATTAGTTGTCCATAAATAATGGCAAAATACGATTTCAAAATACTTTTAGCATCAATTTCTTTCTGAAAGAGATGTCGTTGACAGCGTTCAGCTAATTATGCTACAAAATACTTTTGATTTGTAATGAGGACAAATTTTTTGCAATCTTCCCTGTTCATTAATGGGTTATGGAGTTTTATAATAGTTTACGGAATAGTTTAGTGCTAGTGGACTGATTTCAACATATTCACATCACAATTTTTTTGTAATTTTTGACAAAACGTGCAAAATTTTTCAATTGTTTGACATTAATTTTTCATTAATCACGATTTTCCAGACGCAGGGGCCAAAAAATGTCCTTAGGGGTTTGATAATAAGTTACTGAAAAAATTTTATTGCCATGGAATAGCTTTCAGTTTTTTAATATGAAAAGTTTTAGCGATTTTTTGATAAAACTTCCATTTATTCTAGTTTTTTGAAACTTTTTGTCGGTTTTGGGGTTTTCCAGCTTCAAGAACCAAGGAACCTCCTCTAGGATACTGCTCTAACCTATAGGATACTGCATAGCTTCTATATATAACAAAATGTTTTTCAAGATTTTAATATCAGCGATTTTTAAAAAAATATTGCAATTTTTTCAAATTTTTTGAATCTATTTTTGGATTTTTTTTCTTTTTTGTCGGCACCAGGGTCCTAGGGATCTCCTCCATGGTTTAATTTTAAGCTTTTGCATAGTTTCTGGAATTAATGGAATGGTTATCAATGTTTTAATGACTCCAACTTTAGCAATTTTATGATAAAATTTAATTTTTTTTTTCAATTTTTTGAAGTTTTTGGATCTCTATGAGGCAGTGAAACTATTTAAAACTTGAAATAGGGATACTGAATAGTCTCTTGAGACATTGAAATGGTTTTGAAGATTTTAATATCTTGAATTTTCGCGATTTTGTTGAAATTTGCTATGGTAATCAAAATTTTTGAATATTTTTTTCCTTTTCTGAGTTTAGCGAACATTACTGGCCAACGAAGCTGTTGCAGATTAATTATTTGACATAAATGCAGAAACAAAAAATAGTTTTGAAATTTTCTTTTGCGATATCTGGAAGCTTTTCTTCTAAATTTTGCAATTTTTTTCAAATTTTTTTGAAATATCAATTTTTTATTTGATTTTTTTGCTAACAAGGCTAGAAAACTAAAAGTTTTAGTGTAGAATCAAGCAAAAACTAACCTCGCTAAACCGTGGATGGCTACTGACGAAGCCAACCGCGCGCAAGTCGTTTGAGAGCAATTTGCCCGACGTTAGGCGGTTATGTTAACTTAATTTACTTTAACAAGGATATTTTGCGTTTTTATAGCGTGTATTGTTTTCATCCTTGATATCCAGGATTTGTATTTTAGATGGTAAAATTCCCATTTGGGAGATCAAATTAAGTTTTTTCAGTCAAATTTTGTTGCCTATTGCTCTTGGCTCTCCTGCTTGTGAGTCTGTCATTTTCAATTGATTTTGTTTCAAGAATTGAACTCCACCAACTTTTCAACAAATTGTAAGTCAATGTACTCAAGTTAGATAGTAAAATCTCACAGAAAAGCAAAAATCTTGCAAATAATTTTGATTGCGCTCTTATCAATTTTGTAGCATTTGTGCTGGCTGCCGTTTGAGAACAATTAATCCACGTCATGAATTTCTTGCAGAGTAATTAGATTCGTCAATGATTTTAGGGGCCGCAAAACGAAGTCGAGTGAGCCCCTATTGACCATGATGACGCGTTCATCAAATTTGCTCATTTTCAGAGCTAGGAGGAGCAAAACCCTAATTTTTCGCTGAGTATTTAGGCAAAGAAATTAGGCAAATTAGGCACAAGTTCCTTAAAGAAACATATCATAATTTCCAACAGTCGCGGGACCCATTTCCTCCGTTTAAAAAGTTGATGTCAAAATACTTTTTGGAGTAGAACAAACTGGAGGTTCAATCTACATCCTAGAGATTGATTAGTTTCGTTTTTTTTAGATTGCAAAGTCTGATAAAGACAATTGTAGCAAATTTGAACTATTTGGCATGATCTATAAGTTTTTTTCAAGCTTAAAAAATTTGCAAAGCATTTTAATCAAGCAAGATAATAGTGAAATAAAAAAAACGTAAAAGTATCTCAATTAATCAATTATGTGTGCAATTTCCCTGCCCATCGTTTGGTGATCACTTTCAACTAAATTCGAATGATTGGGTGACCAATTTTTTTCTCTTTAAAAAGGTGTTTCAAAATTAAGAGTCACTGTTCTGGCATAAAAGAAAACAAGATTTTAAAAATTTGGAAATCAACAGCCAAATTCTTCTATTACTGCTATTACTTCTATAAATAACACAAAACTCATTGTTCAATGTTGTAAGAGGCTACCGAAGAAAATTTGAAAATTTGGAAAAACTGAAACTTGATTTTTTTCACAACCTGTCCGAAACTTTTTTGCCGTTTTTAACTATGCAAAAAATGTTTTCACCAGTAATTTTTTTATTGTTTCAAAAATTTCTTTAAATCCTAAAGAAATCTTAATATTTTTTTCACGTCTGGTCTGTTTAAGTATCTACTCTACGTAACTATATAGATTGTTATGCTTAAAATTCAAGCATTGATTCAAACTATGTTTCTCGAGGTTAAAAATTGAAATTTTGAAATTTTGCTGAAATTTTTAAGTTTTGAGAAATTTGCTGAACATTTCCTCTAGTGAGTTCCAGAAATGCTCATGGGGGGCAGATATATAAAAATTTAGTTGTCCATAATTATTGGCAAAATACGATTTCAAAATACTTTTAGCATCAATTTCTTTCTGAAAGAGATGTCGTTGACATCGTTTAGCTAATTATGCTACAAAATACTTTTGATTTGTAATGAGGACTATTTTTTGCAATCTTCACTGTTCCTTAATGGGTTGTCGCGGTTTCTGATCGATGCATTTTATTTGAACTGTTGGTGAAAATCGTTTTTTTTTTAGAAATTTTGAGCCCATCCCTCTAATGGTTAGCAGACATGCTGTTAGACTGGCAGTTATCAAAATATTTAGTGCATTTTGTGACGAAAATGTTTAAAAATGCATAAAAGATTACCGCGGAGAAAACTTTCGGCGGCCTGTACTTGGTTAATCCAGCTGTTTTTAAACAGCTTTTATTTATGTTCATAGTTTTTTTTATGAAATCTTTCCATCAACTACTTTACTCTGCTGATCTTGAAAAGCTTCCTTTATTTGGATGCATTCTGTTTCCCAATACGGGGGATGGCAGAAGTGCTTACATAAACACCGGGGTCTTCGGGATGTTTGGCATGTTCTTTCTTGTGTTCTTTATTGGCCTGGCCTCAACTGTATAAAACGATTCCCCCGTTGCTTTTGCGCGACACGATGGAGTCCATGATGGGTGTAAACAAACCATCTCCTTTTTCTATACACAGTTTGAAGCAGTCCTCTAATTAGTGAACAACTAAATACACCCATCCCAAAGACCCAGTGCAGGGAACCAAGTTCAAATCACTAATGACATTTTACTCTGCCAAAATACCCTAGGGATTTAACTTTTTGTTTCTTAAACAGACCACCCTCTCCCCCCCCCGCCCCTTTTGAATATTACTGAGAATGAAAACAGTATAAATTGAACTAGTTTATAGCGTATACGCATATTCAAAAAATTTTTCCTTATACTTTATAGTATGCATAGTCGTTGGTACGTTTGCCCAAGTTCAAATTTAGTCCGACCACTTGAAACGTCCCAGCTAGCAATTGTCTGCCTTGTCGATCGTGGGAATTAATTCAATTTTATTCAAGTCATAATTTTGTTAGTCTAGCCACATAGAAAATTGTATGTATGTATATGAATTAAGTTACCTTTAGCTGACTTGGTAAACTGAACCATTGTATTGTAAAGTTGGTTGCCTACTAATTATAACTGTATTCCGGATTAGCCTAAAACTGATATTAACCTGTATCCTAACTTGTGTACCGTTACTCGTAAATTGGCCTGGGAAAGATCTATAAGAGGAGTTAGTTTTTTAATAACTTTCATTTATTGCTATCATAATGTTCTATTGTTTCGATCAATTTTCTGCAGGAAATTAAAGATTCATTTCCTTGACAGTTACCTTTCGAACGCATTCAAGTGGTTATACAAGTTCAATATAACCTGATCACTCAATATTTCGCAGTTTTGAAATAAAACTGAGTTAGTTCATACTATATTTGGTATTTGGGGGTTCTATTATTTGCTCTAGTGACTTATGAATAGAAGCTACTTGGTGGACAATTTTTGTATTTTATTTTGTAGACAATATGTATAAACTTGGGACGTAGCATTGTTTTGGCACTTATTGTTAACGTTCCTTTTCTCCAACAGCCGTTCCAATAAAACATTGTTGACAGTTGAAAGGTGGAAGGTCCCATAAAGTTCAGCACTTCATACCCCCCTCTCCGTTCCAAGAATCATCTCTTACATCCCTTACAATGGCCGGCAATTTTGCGATCTTTGCACATTTAATTCAATTGTTGAAATGAAAGGAAGCATTTTAATTTTACATTTGTTATAAATGTCCGATTACTCCCGTGAGAGTCGTAATTCCACTGTGTTCTCCTGGTGGTTGTCTGTTTCTGAATACTTCGAGGAGGTTATTGACGAGACCCATTACCAAATCCAAGCCCCACAGACAGGTACTTTCGTAATCTTAAATTAAAATCTTAAGATTTAGTGCTTTTTGTATTTTTTGTTGATTAATCACAGTTTGAAGTTTTGGAAACATTGGGCTAGTTTTCTCACCATTTTTGTTCTATTTCAACAATGTTTGGGTTGGAATTATATTCTTTTCAAAATTTTTGAAAACTTCGCTGCATTACGTCATCCTTGTTTTTGTCAGTCGATGAGGGTTCTTAATTGCTCTCAAACGAAGTTTGTAGCAATTATATTAGTCCTGTGGGTCTTTTTTATGGGATTTTTCGCTTGACCGAGTTTTCGTCTGACGCTTTTGAGTTTTCGTCCTCAAAAACGGGATAAACAGGTAGCGCCCAGCGGGCATTAATTGCTCTTATAGCTTTTCAGCTCTTTTTCGGCTCAAACTGTTTTGGAGACCTATAGTTATGGTGTGAAGGGCGGTTCTTAGAGGTGAAGACACCCCCCTCTGTTGACACCTCCCCACTATTGCCCCCCCGCGCCGATGCCCCTGTTGCGTGCCTCCCCATCGGCCTCCCGGTGTACCTCCCCCCATTTTTTTTTGCTTTTTGAAAATTTTGTCATTTTTAATAGCCGCCCTCATCTTCTCAGCCGGCTATTATTGCGCTCGTATTTTTTTTACTTCGTCAAACTTTTTTTCGCTTTACCATTTTGCCGCTTTTTCGACATTTTGCGTGAAATCTTTTTGACTTCTCTAGGCTAGTTTCTCTCTTCTCTCATTCTGCTATAAGTGAATTTGAACATCAGTTAAGCAAAGCAATTCAAAATGAACAGAGTCGGTATAAAAAATTGAAGTCAGAAATAGAAACGGGATAAACCCATAAAGCCCAATTTTAGATGCCCGCTATATGAACGTCGTTCCTATAAGTCTTAGTTACCACGTCTAATGCTTATTGGTGTTGATAGTAGCCCCTGTAGCCTCTCTCTAAGAAACAGAAGTATGTTCAACTACGGAATGCCATCAAAATAAATCGGACTTAAAATATATTTTTGTACAAAAATCTTTTTTTTCAATATATTCTATTTGTTCAATCCCAATCATGCTTATTGGAATCAACGGCGGCTATTTTCCGGCAATCTACCGGGTATGTTTTCAGTTCTTTCGGCCCTAGGTGGCAAGGAATCTCCTCTAGGTTTTTTTGAAAGGTTACTGCATAGTTTCTAGTGGTATTGGAGTGGTTTCAACATCACGAATTTTAGCATTTTTTAAAAACAAAACGTGAGCAAAAACAAGCTAAAGCTAATCTCACTAAACTGTGGCTAACTACTGACGAAGCCAACTGCTCGCCGGTCGTTTGAGAGCAATTATCCCGACGTTAGTCGGTAAGGTTTGTTTTGTTAGATTGGTTTGTTATGCCTCAATTTTGATATTATGCTGCTTTTGCTCGAATTGCGCCGAAAATCAGATGAATTGGAGCCACAATTAGGAAAGTTATTTGTGCAAAGAACTACTATTAAGACCCAATGAACTACCAGGATTTCATAACAGCAACAAGGTGTAATTGGTTTCCTTACTGTGTTGGACTTGCTAAATTTTATTGTTGTCATTTGCTGACTAAAGCCTTCAACACAATTGTTTGATGATGAATTTTCTCATCATTCTACTGAGCTGAGAAAAAGAACAAGAATATTCATCCTGACATCTGAATTTTTCGTTTGAAGTCTAAAAGATTGCTGTTTTATTTAATAGCAGGACAAATTCCGAAAAGACTCAAATTCATCTCAGGCAGAAGAATAGCCTATCAAATCATTAATAACTTGCAGAAAGCAAGTAGAAAAATTGATCTTAAGTAAAAAAAAAACAAAAAATGGTCAAAAAATGTTAACCTGAAAAATTAGGAAAATTCATTTAACTTATCATATAGAGCAAGTACGATACTATTGAGAAATCTTTTTATCATGCAACAGAGATTCCCACGTAAGTAAGTTTCCCATACGATTTTAGGTGGCTATCATTTATAAACCAATAAGCAACTATAATTTGAAAAACATAGCAGGACAAAACTTGAATTACAATCCAAAGAATTGAATTGACTAATTATCTGACCATTATTTTAACAGCAACATCAAGCTAAGACAGAGAACGACGACCTTGACTCTATGCGCAAAAGTGAACAATAGCATCTAGAAATAATTCGAATAAAAAACGAGGGAAAGACTTAAGTGGCAAAATTTGGCATTTACATCAAAATAAAAGAACTTCAATCTTCAGAAGTCATAAAAATCTTTCAGCTGTTCTAATGACTAAAAAAGACACAATAGAACTACGAATTAGGCCAATATTCTGAAACTCACTTAAACAGTTCGAGAAGACGTTATCTAAATTAAGGAAAACGTAGGCTGAAATCTGTAGCAAATATTTTGACCAAAGTTCCGCCGCTCTAGAATGTCAAAAAGAAGTGCCATTTTGGAGACTAAGCCAAACTGGCCATGGACTCGAACTGTTAATTAGGCTCATGCATCAATAGCAGGCAGTTAGATTTGTCTTTGATGCCACTGAGTGATAGGGCAACAGAAATTATTTTAAGAAGGTGCGAGAATCATATGTTTAGTAATATTTTTTAATAGGTCAGCAATAGTTGCCAGGTCTTGAAAAGCATTAGTTGCCCGTTGATGAGTTCAAGCAGTTGCAAATAGGCGCAGTAAGTGTATCGTATTGTTTAAATAATATGTATCTTTTTGATGGTAGTCTGGGGAATAATTACCGTAAAAAATCAAAATTCCGCACGTTAAAAACAATTGCTTTCAGAAATCCAAAGTTTGCCCAAATACTATTTTCTCAATCAACTTCAAAAGTAGAATTAAAAGAAAATCACACTTCAGCCCTACTTGCATTTTTTTCTCAACAAAATTTAATCCCGAGAAAAATATTTTCATTGTAAGAAAAACAGCTGCTAGAAACACAAGTCACTAAATGGGTTCGTTTATGCCTCATTATCAATTGATGACAATAGTAATAGATGAGACCAAGTTGTCAGACAACTGAATAAACAATGAAAGCGGGCAAAAGGTTAAAAATTCTTTTATCTTGAAAAAACAAATTGTCAAATTCATGGAAAGTGTAAGCTATCAATTGAAACCATTGTTCTGATTGATTTTAAACTCATTAGCAACTTTTGAGACCAATCTTTAAGGAGATTTCTTAATAAGACAAAAAAGTGCAGCTTTAATCAAAATTCGCGAACAATTTTTTGAAAGAATCAGTGTCGCAGTCATAAAAACGTTGAGAATGAACTGAAACAATTAATTAGAATCATATATGCTTCTTTAGCAAACGATAAGAAAGGTCATTAAGGAGACTAAATGATCAAAACTATAACTGCCCTTCCCTTATTGGCATAAAAGAAAATTATGTATTATTAGAAAACAAGTATGACTTTTTGAACACATTAGTTATTAACATCAGGAAGGAAACACCTTAAATAGAACTCAAATTTCGGGGAAATAGTTGCTTCCAAAAACACCAATTGTTCAGTCCACTTGATCTATACACTGTGAAAGAATTTTGCTCAACAAAATTTAATCCCGAGAAAAATATTTTCTTTTTTTTCATCACTCTTCAAATAATATTTTCATCACTCTTCCGAACTGCTCACTTTTCCGCTGTTTTGCTACTCCAGTGTGACTAAAATCACCACTCTAATTTGACTTCTCAATGACGTGAAAAAGCCGACGAAAGTGTGAACAGATCTTAAAAAAGCTCGCCAAATTATTTTAATTGTGAAAAAGGGAAAACTCAAAGTATTGGCGAACAAAGCTGTGGCAAGTTCTTAATTCTTTTTTTTTCATTTTTTAATAGAAAAAGACAGCTTTGTACCAATTAATTTATGCAGTTCGTGATAGAATGTACCTACAAGCGTTAGGCTTTAATTCTTTTTTATAATAAATGCAATAAAACATTATTTACCTACGAGCGTTAGGCTTCAATTTTTTTCATCATAAATGCAATAAAACAATGTAGGAGAAATATCGCTAAAATAGAGTTAAAGCCGGAAATTAGTTTCACAATGTTCAAAAGAGCTTAAAACTCCCTTTAAATACCACTAAATTTCAGTAAACAATCGAAACAACCTGATAATCACACCTTTATTCAGACTAAATAAAGTTTTTGAAAAAAGACAGCTTTAAAAAAATGGATTTACCAAAAAAATTGCTCGCGTAGGGAAAATTTACAAAGACATTTTTCTCTCTGTTTCAAAAAAAACATGAACAAAAAGACCACTCTCTCGTTTCTGTACGCTTGAAAATTGGTCACATAAACTACGTTTTGAATCTGTTATTCGCTCGAATTTTGTTTGCTAAAACGTTTGGCTCAATTGTCTTCTTTTTCAAATGTTTGTTACTTTAAGCTGCTGAAAACTGAAGACAGAAATCTATCGTTTCAATCCCTAGGGTAAAGGAATTTTTTCTGCGATCAACTCTTAATTGGAACCCTAAATGCTTGAATTTAAACTCTGATTTATATTTTTATAATTTTTTTTAAAATAGTATTGAACAGTTTTTAAAAGACAAAACTATGTGAAACTTTGGAGTAATTTTTCAGCTCTGTCTTAAACGAAAATATAGATCAGAGTTCAAATTCAAGTATTAAGGGTACCAATTTAGAGTTGATTGTAGAAAAATTTCTACCGTAGATTTCTGTCTTCAATTTCAGCTTTCTGTTGCTTAAAGTAAC